>NC_059434.1:6597297-6765450 GCF_021028975.2 Sphaerodactylus townsendi
CCATTGGCTAACAACAGCCACTGCTAGACATATCCACTACTATGACTTTGTCTTATCCCTTGTAAAGTCACTGAGTCATTAAACCCGTTAAGTTAGTAATGCGTGCTGGTGATCATCTTCTTCACAATGTTTTTTTCCCCTTTCCTTTTCTTTCCATATTGCAGCACTTGGGAGCAGAAGCATATTGGGGGGGGGGGGGAATGGCACCTGGGGGCAACCTTCCAAGCAGCACCCCCTTTGCCTCTCTGCAGGCCGGCTCCTGCCATCCCCAGGGCTTGGGGAGGGCAAAAGCCAGCCTGCACGGAGGGCAGGGGCAGGGCTCGGTGGCAGCGGGTGGGTCAGGCGGGCACTATGGCCGCATGCCGCTGAACCCTGCCCATGCCTCCCTGCAGGGGGGGGCAGGGCTTGGTGGTGTGCAGTTGGGGCGCACACCATTTTGTCATGTGGGGGTGCCCAGTGCCCAGCTCCCCCCCATGTGACAGAAAGGCATGCGCCCAGTCCCTATAGGCTGTATGCCTCCGCCTGCGAGGGGGGACATGGTGACTCCTCTCTCTAGTGTTTTTCCTATCCCCAACACACTCTTTCCCAAAATGGCTTTATTTTGATCTTTTTGGAGAGGACCATCCAAGTACGCTAGCACCATGACTACATCGGAAGACACATCGGTCAACTCCGCAAGGTCAAAATATCCCAAATAGAGCAAGGGACATATCCTGGCTTGGCCAAGAAGTTCGCACAGTTCCCAATCCTAAAGCGGGTTTGTCCCGTGACATTTCCCTCCTCCCGGGTTTTTCAAAAACTGCTCAAATGTTGATCTTTTCCGAAAATCCCACATTGAATCACTTCCATGAGAAGGCCATGGGCGCAAAACTGATTTATTTTTCCCACCCTGCCTTACATCATGTCACCTGATCTCCCTGCCTTACATCATGCTCCCAATGGGGTCCTGTGGGAGGGGCATGGAAGTGCCTGCCTGGCAGGATGATCTCACCCCACGACAGCCCCAAAGACCAGTCAAATGTTATTTGGTATATCGGGGTGTGGCAGTGATGGGATCCAACAATTTTAGTAACAGGTTCCCATGGTGGTGGGATTCAAACTGTGGCGTAGCACCAATGGGGCTGGGTGGGGCACGACGGGGGCGTGGCCAGGCATTCCGAGGGCGGGGCATTCCTGGGCGGGGCTGTGACAAGGACGCAGCCGCTGCTCCGGTCCTTGGGCGGGAAACGAATGCTCACAGGCGCAGGCCGCCACGCACGCTGGTGCACCTCCTGCTAGACTGCTTCAAGTTCTGCGCGCTACTGCTGAGAGGAGGGGCGTAACTAAGGCAAAAATCACATGGCAAAATCACCCATTAGTAACCCCCTCTCGGCACACACAAATAATTAGTAACCTACTCTCGGGAACCTGTGAGAACCTGCTGGATCCCACCTCTGGGGGTGGGGGAGGTGACTGTCTCATGCTTTGGTTATGTAAACGTTTTGATGACATGATGTTGATGCTTTTGTTATAGCCCTGTGTTTAAAGGTTATATCGTAGTAGAATGTTTCATTGTGATATGATCGATATTCATTTTATGTTGTGGATAGTATATTTTTTTTATGTTTGTTGCCTATTAGTACGATTATAGCATTGATATTGCAGCTGTCGTTCACCGCCCTGAGCCCTTCGGGGGAGGGCAGTATACAAATTTAATAAATGAATGAATGAAACGAACGCTGTGGTTTCTTGCAGACCTTTAAATGTGGATAGGACATAGTGCTCTGCCCAGTACTGATAAAAAGTTTTTACTTTGTATAGCACAACGTGCTTGCCGTGTTGCTCACTGCGCCAGCTCCTTTCCAAAGCTAGAGAAAAGGGTGCATGTGCCCTGCTTGGTTTTCCTGCGGTTGCTGTGGATCCGTCAATCAGAAGCATTGCCTTTGGGAAGGGGGGGAAGAGCCAATCAGAATGCTGCACACTAGGAATGTTCGAGCATGTGTGTTGCATCTACATTGTAAAAACAAAACAAAAAAAGCCGGGCTTGTGAGAAAGAAATTGGAGTATTTCCTCCCGGTCTTAACTCAATCCCTTCACAGAAACGGGCACCCATGAGGAGGGAGAAACTGGGATAAAATAGACCCTGATTTTTAATTACCGAATGTAACCCAATATTATTATTCTTTGCAGAATCGACCATCATTTCAAAGATGCTGTTTTCCTACTGCTGGCCCCTGATTACCACTTTCTCTTCTGCACCATCAGAAGGCTTTCTGGGAGGTTTAAAAACAAAACAGTGATTGGTGTCGTAATTGTTGTTTTTAAAAAAGCCTTTTGCAAAAAGCTCTCCAGTGGTGCAGCGGGGGAAATGATAGCCACAAGGTTGTGATGGTAGGAAAGTGAATTGAGAACATGTATAGGCGCTCCATTATCACAGTGAACACTTGTGCAAGTGCAGCAGTGCTGAGAACTATGCGGGGCATCCTCGCTATGTGGAAACAACCTTCGTTGTACGACTTCACGTAGGTGGATTCCACACGGCATAACTATAACGTCTTTAGAATGTTATAAAAAGATCCACTTTGGAACTTTATGTTCCCACAGCACAGAACACAAGCATTGTCAGTCAAAATGGATCTTTCCCCCCCACCTGCTGCGTGGAATTCTTGCGTAAGGTTCTGTTACTCCGGTCATCAAATGAGATTGAAGAAGGTTTCAAGAGCTTTATTGTGTCAGCCCAGGGCTCAGAGAGCCGAAGCTAAAGTTTGACTCTCTGGCCCCGGTATTTACCTGTACGTTACAAAAAGGTTCAACCCATAATCTCCCCCACCTCACATTCCCATAACATCAGCATTAGAAAGGATGGTGGGAACAGACTCTTTAGTTTGGAGAGGAGGCGTCTGAGGGGGGATATGATTGAAGTCTATAAAATTATGCAGGGGGTAGAAAATGTTGACAGAGAGAACTTTTTCTCTCTTTCTCACAATACTGGAACCAGGGGGCATCCATTGAAAATGCTGGGGGGAAGAATTAGGACTAATAAAAGGAAACACTTCTTCACGCAACGTGTGATTGGTGTTTGGAATATGCTGCCACAGGAGGTGGTGATGGCCACTAACCTGGATAGCTTTAAAAGGGGCTTGGACAGATTTATGGAAGAGAAGTCGATTTATGGCTACCAATCTTGATCCTCTTTGATCTCAGATTGCAAATGCCTCAGCAGACCAGGTGCTCAGGAGCAACAGCAGCAGCAGAAGGCCCTTGCTTTCACCTCCTGCATGTGAGCTCCCAAAGGCACCTGGTGGGCCACTGCAAGTAGCAGAGAGCTGGACTAGATGGACTCTGGTCTGATCCAGCTGGCTTGTTCTTATGTTCTTATGTTCTTAAGTTCTTATGTAGAGGCATTGTTTAGGACAGACAGTTCACTCCTTCAGAGAAAGGCAGATAAGAATGAACGTTTAAGCTCTATTGACTAGATAAATGCAAGCAGGGAGAGGTCTCCTTAGCCTTGGGTGATGATAATGGCTGAGCCATCTGTGACCTTGGTGTGGACGTGTGGACATTCTTGGCCAGGCCAAGAATGGTGCAGGCCTGACATTTTCAGTTTCACAGTTCCATTTTGTGTTCTGCAGGGGATTCTCCATGGAGATTCCCCATAGAGGTTTCCTCTGCTTGCAGCTTCTCTGTTTGCTATTTCGCGGTCAAACATAGAATAATAAGGTTTGTTTAGCCTGGCAATCCCATGCATTTGTATGATTGTACTGCTGTCGCTTTGCGGACATGCTCCTCAAGACGAAAACGACACGACGAAAGGAAAAATGACACATGCATGGATATGGGTATATGATAACAATCACTTCACCCCTAAATTCCTCTCTCAGTACTTTAAGCCACCAAGAAAATTACGAGATTCTGTGTATTTTAATGCTGATTTTTAAAAGCTGTTTTCCAATGAATATGTTCCCAGGCAGTATGATTGATGTTGCACGAAGAATGGGAGAAGAAAGAAGGAACATGGAATAATCCTTCCTCTTTGATCTTGAGTATTATCATGTAAGTCTTTATGTGTTATATCCACTGTGGGGCTTAGTGGCAGAAGGCAGATCCAGCCCACATGTACATTTTCCCAGACATGGAAATTCTACTTGATCCACTTATATGCCCTCTAAGTGCTGAGGGGAAACAGCAAGGCCCACAAATAAGAAGGAATAACAAGGTTTATCAGCCTGATGCCAACCGCGAGTAGTGTCCGCTTCGTTTCAATACTGCTGACATCTAAATCAACTAGAACGACTGTCTTCACCGAAAGAAGACGAGTTGTCTTTCCCCATTTTCAGCTTTCTGTGCCCCAGGCCTCTATTTTGGAGCTGGGGAGGGGAGGAGTCTGGATGGGAGGTGTCAGTTTTGCTGAAACCGTAATGTCCCCAACACCGACCCCAACAAACTCGACGTTGTGGGTGTTGGACTGGGTGGGTTTTTGCTTCTCAGTACAGATTAGGGCTGCTAGATCCCCTGACTGCTAGTAGGGGATGGGAGGGTAGGATCACTAGTCGCAGGTTGGGGGACTCCTGAAGATTTGGGGGCGGAGCCTGGGGAGAACAGGGACCTCATTGGGGAACAAGCAGGCCAAAGAGTCCACCCTCTGAGTCGTCCACTTTCTCCTGGCAAGTTCATCTCTGTAATCTGAAGATAAGCTGCCAGGTCCCACCCCTACTACGGATGAAGGACAGCTTTCTTGGGAAGGCACCATGAACATCTGGAATGTCTTGCAGGATCCTGATCTTTTGCCATCAAACAGCCCTGATGAGTGCAACCTTGCAGGGTGCAGGTAATAACTCCTTTGAAACTTGACATCGTCTCTCTTACGTGGACTCAGCCAGACTGCTATCTGCCAGGAAAGCCCCTGGAGCTCAGTGGGGCTGCTGGGGGGTCTGCAACCCAAGGTGGTGCTGCTGGGATCCCCCATGTGGTCCCGCCCCCAAGAAGGATCCAGGGGACGGGGAAATGAGACCACACAAAGCAGGGTCAACCCCTGACCCCCCCCATCCAAGGGGGTGCGACGGACTGAGGTTAAGATTTTGCAGAAAATCTGCGCTCCTGCAACTCCTTCCCATTTCCCGCCCTTCGCCACTCACCTGTTCAAGAGGATACACCAGCGGTGCTCCACCCCCACACCACACCACAACACCGTCATCAGCCAACCAGGCAGCTGGGACAGGGAAGCCAGAAGTGGTTTGGAATAGCTGTCTCGGGCTGTGCCTCTCTAGGATTGGGGACTCTTTCCCATTAACCCTTAGGGCAACTCTCTAAAGGAGGCTGAGAGGACCCAAGCCACGCGGAGCCGCAGTTCAAGGACAAAAGAGCCACATGCGCCTCCGGAGCCTCAGGTTGCAGACCCCTGATTTAGATTAATCTGAATACTAATTTTTGTGCATGAGCTTATTTGGAAATCGCTGTCTTGGCCTGCAACGGACCAGCCAGATTCCACTTCAGGAGAACTTTAGTGTAAGAAAAAGAGGAAGAGTTTGGATTTATATCCCCCCTTTCTCTCCTGTAGGAGACTCAAAGGGGCTGACAATCTCCTTGCCCTTCCCCCCTCACAACAAACACCCTGGGAGGTAGGTGGGGCTGAGAGAGCTCCGAGAAGCTGTGACTAGCCCAAGGTCACCCAGCTGACGTGTGTGGGAGTGCACAGGCTAATCGGAATTCCCCAGATAAGCCTCCACAGCTCAGGGTCTGTTACTCCAGTCATCAACAAGACTCAGGAAGATTTTCAAGAGCTTTATTGGAACTGTGTAATTCCCAGGCTCAGATAGCCAAAACTGGGGGTTTGGCTCTCTGACCCCTGGTATATACCTTTACAGTTTAGCTCAATCCTTGGACTCCCCCGCCCCCACCCTTGCATTCCCATCCTATCAGCGTGTGAAAGGACAGTGGGAACAACAGCATTGTTTGGGCAGGCAGTTCACTCCTTCAGGAAGGCAGATAAGGGTGAACGGCTAAGCTCTATTGAACTAGTTACTTTGCAAGCAGGGGGGGCCCCTCCGTAGCCTTGAGTGATGATAATGGCCGGGCCCTCTGTGGCTGGGGTGTGGATGTGTAAACTGCCAGGCCTGGAATGGCGCAGGCCTGACACTTACAGACCAACAGGATATTTTTGGGTGTAAGGTTTTGAGTCAAAGCTCCCTTCATCCCAAGTGCACAACAGAGGGAGCAGAGGTGGGATCCAGCAGGTTCTCACAGGTTCCCAAGAGTAGGTTACTAATTATTTGTGTGTGCCGAGAGGGGGTTACTCATTGGTGATTTTGCCACGTGATTTTTGCCGTAGTTACGCCCCTCCTCTCAGCAGTAGCGCGCAGAACTTGAAGCAGTCTAGCAGGAGGTGCACCGGCATGCGTGGCAGCCTGCGCCTACGTGCATTCGTTTCCCTCCCAAGGACCAGCACAGCGGCTGCGTCCTTGCCACAGCCCCGCCCAGGAATGCCCCGCCCCTGGAATGCCCGGCCACGCCCCCGTTGTGCCCCGCCCAGCCCCATTGGCGCTACGCCACAGTTTGAATCCCACCACCATGGGAATCTGTTACTAAAATTTTTGGATTCCACCACTGAGAGGGAGCTTTGATTTTTGAAAGTTTATACCCCCAAATCTTGTGGTCTTTGTGGTACTACTAAACTTTTAAACCTTCCTCGGGGGGGGGGGGGCAAGGTTTTTGGAATACGCCAGCTTCCACCATGCGCCGCTCCCAAACGGTTTCTTGCCTTCTCCCAGCCTCCGTCGCTGCAGCCGTCGCTCTGGCCATGGGGGTCTCCTCAGAGCAGCGGAAGCCAGGAGAAGGCAGAAGCCATTTTGGGGGCTGTGCGAACGACCCCAGGGCTTGCATCAGCCCGAATCATGCTGATGCAGCCCCGCAAATCTGGCTGTGCGGAAACAGCCACTGTTTCTGGATGAAGACTCTCAGAGGCCTGTGCAGCCCCAACACTAGGTAGTGCACTAGGGTAGTACAAACCTTTATCTTGCAATTCCTACCCCAAACCCTAATGTTCCCAACTAGTCTGCTCTTAGACCATGGACTGAGTGCGTGGGGCCATTTTTTTGAGGGTGGCAAATCTTTTGATTAGTTGGATTCTGGGTTTCTTTAAGGAAAGACCAGGGTGCTATTGGGGTATTGCTCTCATGGGATCAATATGGTGGCCACCCCAATTCCTTCTGCAGCACAGCTCCTGTTCTTGCACTTTTAAATTAATGCAGACACCTTTGGATCAACCACCGCAGGCAATCTCTTTTGTCTCTCCTTGACCTTTCTCCCTGCATTTGAGCGGCTGGGAAATAACGCAAGATGATTTCTCTTGATATCGCCTGCCCACCTTCATAAGTGGGTATGTGAAATTGCAGCAAGAGACCCAGGGCAGCTAAGCGACTTGCTCAGCTGGCTTACAGGCGATCAAACCACTCTTCTACATTAATAGCAATCAGAGGGGAGGGGAGAAACCACTAAGGAGTTAACAGCTAACATCCGACCCTATGATAGTCAAATTAAACTAGAACTCAGCCAGAAAGGTATTGAATAGTTAGGTTGAATGGGAAATTCACACATACCACTCCAGGCGTTTTTGGCTGGCCGTTTTCCCTTTCAGGTCACAACTCTGTAAAGCATCTCTGCTTATATCTCAAATGTCCAGAGACAGTTCATGATGCAGGCATTCCTTTCTTCCAGCTTTGTGCATGTGCAGGGATACACCTCTTCCCCTACTGAGCATGACTGTATGTACAAAATAAACAAAATAAACAAAATATTGTTTGAGCAGCAGTGGCATAGGAGGTTAAGAGCTCATGTATCTGATCTGGAGGAACCGGGTTTGATTCCCAGCTCTGCCGCCTGAGCTGTGGAGGTTTATCTGGGGAATTCAGATTAGCCTGTGCACTCCCACACACGCCAGCTGGGTGACCTTGGGCTAGTCACAGCTTCTCGGAGCTCTCTCAGCCCCACCTACCTCACAGGGTGTTTGTTGTGAGGGGGGAAGGGCAAGGAGATTGTAAGCCCCTTTGAGTCTCCTGCAGGAGAGAAAGGGGGGATATAAATCCAAACTCTTCTTCTTCTTCTTCAAAATATAGACAATCTACATCGGTTTTAAATTACCCCCTCCCAGCGCGGGAGGGGTGTTGGCTCAGTGATGGATTATCTCCTTCGTATGCAGTGGGCCCCAAGTTCAATTCCCAGCATCTCCAGCTTAAGAAATAAAAGAAGAAGAAGAAGAAGAAGAAGAAGAAGAAGAAGAAGAAGAAGAAGAAGAAGAAGAAGAAGAAGAAGAAGAAGAAGAAGAAGAAGAAGAAGAAGAAGAAGAAGAAGAAGAAGAGGAGGAGGAGGAGGAGGAGGAGGAGGAGGAGGAGGAGGAGGAGTTTGGATTTATATCCCCCCTTTCTCTCCTGCAGGCGACTCAAAGGGGCTTACAATCTCCTTGCCCTTCCCCCCTCACAACAAACACCCTGTGAGGTAGGTGGGGCTGAGAGAGCCCCGAGAAGCTGTGACTAGCCCAAGGTCACCCAGCTGGCGTGTGTGGGAGTGTCCAGGCTAATCTGAATTCCCCAGATAAGCCTCCACAGCTCAGGCGGCAGAGCTGGGAATCAAACCCTGTTCCTCCAGATTAGATACACGAGCTCTTAACCTCCTGTGCCACTGCTGCTCCTACTGCTGCGCCACTGTCCCTACTACTGAGTGATGGGTGATATGAAAGACCTCTCTGTGAGATCCTGGAGAGCCATTTGCAGCATGGGTAGACAATTTTAACTTAGGTGGACCAAGGGTTTGATTCAGTATAAGACAGCTTCATGTGCTTATTTAATTCATTGATACCAGGGGTGGCCAACCTATGGCACTACAGATGTTCATGGACTACAATTCCCATCAGCCCCTGCCAGCATCTGGAGCGCCATAGGTTGGCCACCCCTGAACCTGCCTTTCTCCCCAAAAGGGACTCAAAGAACCTGACGTCATTCTCCCCTCTTGCATTTTATCCTCATACCAGCCCTGTGAGGAAGGTTAGACTGAGAGAATATGACTGGCCCAAGGTTGCCCAGAGAGCTTCCATGGCCCATGGGGATTTGAGCCTGGGTCTGCCCTAAGAACATAAGAACAAGCCAGCTGGATCAGACCAGAGTCCATCTAGTCCAGCTCTCTGCTACTTGCAGTGGCCCACCAGGTGCCTTTGGGAGCTCACATGCAGGAGGTGAAAGCAATGGCCTTCTGCAGCTGTTGCTCCCGAGCACCTGGTCTGTCAAGGCATTTGCAATCTCAGATCAAGGAGGATCAAGATTGGTAGCCATAAATCGACTTCTCCTCCATAAATCTGTCCAAGCCCCTTTTAAAGCTATCCAGGTTAGTGGCCATCACCACCTCCTGTGGTAGCATATTCCAAACACCAATCCCACGTTGCGTGAAGAAGTGTTTCCTTTTATTAGTCCTAATTCTTCCCCCCAGCATTTTCAATGAAGGCCCCCTGGTTCTAGTATTGTGAGAAAGAGAGAAAAAGTTCTCTCTGTCAACATTTTCTACCCCATGCATAATTTTATAGACTTCAATCAGTATGGTGTACTTTGTTATCCCTTTCTCCATTTTATCTTTACAACAGTCCTATGAGGTAGATTTGGCTGAGAGTGTGTGAGGTAGATTTGAATAAATCTTTACAACAGTCCTATGAGGTAGATTTGGCTGAGAGTGTGTGGCTGACTGAAGGTTAACCCGGTGAGTTTCATGGCTGAATAGAAATTTGAACTTGATACTTCCAGATCCTGACCTAACTCTTTGGCTTTCTTGTGCTGAAAAAAAAATATTGATTTTCCCGCCCCTAGTAGCAGAAACACAATATGGCAACTCAGAGAGTAAAGTAAAAAAAGGTAAAGTTTCCCCTTCAGTCGTGTCCGACCCTGGGGTACCACTGCAAGCTGTGATTTCATAGGCAAGCCGTTTTTGTGGGGTAGTTTTGTTACCGCGCCGCCTGGTAACTTTTAATAGCTCCAGACCAACCAGCTCTCAGCAGCGCAGGGGCACACAAACGGGACCCGACACAGCGAGTATAGTAAATAATAGAAGATTTTATTGAGATGCTGACCTATGTGTCAGCACCTCCGCACCACGGCAACTGCAACTGCCTAGCAGCTTTACAACATCTTAAATACCCTTTCTCCCGCCGGGAGTCCGGTGGAATACAGGACAGCCTACAACCATTCATTCACAGAATACCTGACAACCAATCATACATCTACAGGTACATGAGAACCAATTAGAGTCCAGTGGGTAATCCCTTCTTGAATTTCACGCCAAAGGCAGGGCGAGGCGATGACGTAGGCACTGGCGGGAAGAACGCAAAAGAGTCCTTTGGGTGCTTGGAGTCAGGAAACGAAACTCAATGACGATGACACCCTTATCTGCCTGCTGGTGGGATTAGGCAGATTGAGGCGCTTCTTCCGGGGTCCCTTTTGTCAATGTCCATTCAGGGCTTTTACAAATGAAAGGGACATGCCCAGGTGGAGCAGGGGTGGATTCCTGCCTTGGGCCAAGGAGGTTCCATGCAGACGCAAATACAAAGGATACAAAAGATAACTATAAATCTTATTTTCTATCTAATACAGTTTGCTCCTACCTATCTAATACAGAAATAAAACATTGTTCCATCTTTATTCAAAACAAGTCCAGAAGCAGAATAAAATCACTTCTGGCTCCGCTATCAGTTTGCCATTGCTTTCCCCGGCTATTCTTTACCCCCTAGCTATGTGCTGGATACTCATTTACCGACCAAGGAATGGATGGCTGGCTGAGTTGACCATGAGCCAGCTGCCAGGATATCTGACCCACACACAGAGAGAGAGAGTCATATTAACTCAGAGAGAGTGATATTAAATCTCAGTGTTTTTTGAAACTTCAGTGCCACTAAACAGATTTCCTAAACTGATTAATGATAACCAAAAAAAACCAACCCCAAACAAACCTGGAGGAAGCATTAAGAATCAAACTAAGCATTGGTTAATTTGTGTAATGTTTACACACTGACACTCAGGTCTTGGCTAACAACCCAAATGCCAATATATTGTAATAAATAATCAACTCAACATGTTTGAAATATTATTTTCTTCAGAAAAACCGAAGACATGATTAATATATGGGGTTATGGCTGATTTGAGTCATGATTACAATTTATTGTTTAACTTTCAGGCATTTAAATCGACCTATCATGCTTAATTGATCAAAATGAACTTACGAGCATCCCACTGAGTCGTTTGGCTTCTGCAAAGATGGTTCAATACAAGATGCTTCCTCTCTGATGAAGCAAAATTCCACCAACTTTTTGAAAGAAAACCGGAAATTTTGTTTTTATATATGACAACAGCAGAAAGAATACTATTTATGCAGAAATGGAAAACTCCAGCAATTCCTACAGTTGAAGAATTGTGGGTAAGAGTATTAAAGTTCATTGAGATGGGAACCCTAACTTTGTTATTTTTAAGGCTTTCACAGCTAGAATCACTAGGAAATTGTGGGTTTTCTGGGGCCCTTTCCCCACTTACCTTTGTCCGAGGGTTGCTTTCTGGCCGCAAGAATTCCCAGCGCCAGCGTAATTCCTGTATGCGCCAAGCATCCCACTGTTCTTTCCCACTTGATTATCTCTGACGACGCTGCTCTGGCGCTGAGGGTCATCAAAAGGCGCCATTTCAAAAGGCGCCAGGAATTACCCGCGCTGAGCGGGCCCGAGAGAGGCTTGGAAAGTCCGGGCCAAGCTGCTGTGTTCTCGGCCAGCCCCCGGGAAGTGGGGAGTGCAGCTGGACCCCGCGCTACTTGAGGAGAGTAGCGCGGGGCTTAAGGTAAGTGGGGAAAGGGCCTGGATTATATAGCTGTGTTCCAGTAGTATTTTCTCCTGATGTTTTGCCTGCATCTGTGGCTGGCACCCTCTGAAGATTTCAATCAAAGGTGATAGGAGTGGAACTTCTTCTCACTATGGTCTCTCTTAAGGGGCTCAGAGAAGAAGATGGGCGGGATCACTTTGGCAGTCTGTACTGTGCATTTTCATGCCAATGTTGGGTCTGTGGGTGTCTCTTTACAACTTGTGCAATACGGCATGCCTGATCTCAGAATGACCCATTTAGAAACCTGCCCTCCATATGCTCAACCTACTTCTGATTTTCTAGGCAGTCAATCCATAAGCATTGGAGTCAGTTTAGGCATCGTCATTCTGCATGTCTTTCCTCTCTGTTCATTTTAATGGCTGCCAAGTCAGTTTATTTTCTTCCACATGTGACTCCAGTAATGAGAATTTTCAAGGGAGGGTGCTGACATCAACCATGGTATCACAGCACCTCCCTCTCTTTTAAAAAGTGAGTCAGAAATATCAGTATATCAATGTAGTGTTGAAATGATAGCTTACACTGGTTTTTTGAATGTCCAGCTTTCTTTTCTTTTTTTAAAGTAAATCTCTATCCTCTTCTCTTACGGAGATATGCCTTTTCCCTCAAAGAAAGGTGCTAGAGACTTCCGGTAATTTTTTTTAAAAGGAAAGCTGGGAGATCAGAGATCTGGCTTAAACTATCATTACAACACTACATCAATATTTTAGGTCTTTAAAAAAAAACCTGAAACCATTTGTCTTCAGGGTGGGATGGGAGGAGTGGTTTGACCACATCAACAGTTAAATGGGTTCTCAATATCATTGAGACCCCCCATTCCATGGGTTCTCAATATCATCGAGACCCACTGTCTCCCCCCTCCTTTTTTAGGAGGATTAAGTTGAGTTTAAGTTAAATAAGGTCTTTTGTGAGGTGCCTTTCCTAGGAAGTAACTGCTGTTTTTAATTATATTTATGATGGTTTTATGGTTTTATGTTGTACACCGCCCAGAGCCCTTCGGCGATGGGGCGGTATATTAAACAACAACAACAACAACAACAACGTCGTCGTCGTCGACGACGACGACGACAACGACGACGACAACGACGACAACGACGATGATGATGATGATGATGATGATGATGATGATGATGATGATAAAATAAATCATTGGTTGTGGCTGGGAGTAGGTGGGACTATGAACACCAACCAAAACCTTATGCATGTGAAAAACGTCAACTGGAAATTGGCTTCTAGAAAAAATTTGAGGTAAAGTGATTTCAAAAGAATTAGAAAAAATTGGGAATAATTCCTCTCCCCCCCCCCGCAAAAAAACCCCTCCCAAAGCAAAAACTAAAGTCACAAAAATGTGTGCAGAAAGCAGGGGAGAAACGGAAGCAATACTCGGCCAGAACCTACAAGAGGGCGGGGGGGAAGGTAGAAAAGACCTCTCATAGTGAATTAAATACAAATATGTTAGTCTAGTGTAAAAATGCATTGACTAGAGCAGGGGTAGGCAACCTTTACCACCCAAAGAGGCACGTTTTCCATGGCCCCGAAGATCTACCGAGCTGGAGAGGCGGCTCCACACAGAGCTGCCTCTGGTTCGGTCCCTCCACTCACCTTTCCTTCCAGCGCTGTGAGGCAGAGGCGCCAGGCATGGAAACCCCCTCTGCCCGATGGAGCAGGCAGCCCCCTTCTCCGTGGGGTACGGGGGGATGGCGGCTGCGGGGATGGCAGAGGGGGATGGCGGCTGCTCTGGAGGGACACGCCCACGCTACGCTCCAACCTCCAGGGGTCAGAGGGCAGCGTGGGTGTGTCCCTCCAGCCCTCCAGAGCAGCGCTGGAAGGAGAGGTGAGTGGAGGGGACGTGAAAAGCGGAGCCCTTACGCACGGAGCCGCCTCCGGTTCGGCCCCTCCTTTCACCTTTCCTTCCAGCCCTGCTCTGAAGGGCTGGAGGGACACCCCCACACTACCCTCCGACCTCCAGGCCATGTGGAGCCGCAGTATAAGGCTGAAAGAGCCGCATGCGGCTCCGGAGCTGCAGGTTGCAGACCCCTGGACTAGAGCATACTTTTTCAGATGTGCATCATGGCTCCTCGCTTTGGATGAATCCCCACTGAAAAAATAAACCTGCCCTCCCCCCCGGTTCAATTAAGATACAACACCTTTTTATCGTGGTTTCTCTCTCCCCACCACAGCATGCGTCTATTGAGGGGATCGAAGTTAATCCCGGTATCAAACAATGGTCGATTCCGCACGGTCAATTTATTGTGTGGTTCAGGGGGGCCAAAGTTATGGACCCTCAAAGGTGTAGCCCCCATCTTCTATTAGCTCCCATTGGAAACAATGGGGGATGGGGGCACCCCCTTTGGGAGTCCATAACTTTGGACCCCCTGAACCAAACCTCACTTAACTTGGGTGGTATCATCAGGAGAGTCTCCTTAAAAATCCCTGAAATTTTGGTGCTGCTAGCCTAAAAAATGCACCCCCTGCAGGCCACAAACTGAAAAACACTTTAAAATACAAAAAACACAAATGGGGCAGAGCTTCGGACATGTAATGGGGAGGTTTAAACCCGGGGGAAAAAACCCCTTACCTATGTCCTTGTATGTAACCCATTTCGGGGGGAGGCCTTTAAACAGGTCCCACCCTCCAAACAAACCTGCTCCATTTTATTTCTCGGGACCCGGGATTTTTGAAAATCACTGAACCAGTGATCCTTTTGAAAAATCCCGCATTGCAGCTGCTCCCCTCACCAACAGCCAGGCAAGAGGTGCTTAATTTCCCTCTTACACCTAGCTGTCTACGGTCAGGGAGAATCGGCCTGCCATTGCCCTGCCAATGCAGGAAGGCCCCATTTTCTTTTCTTTTTTATTTTGGGGGTTGTATTTGCATAGCTACGCAGGTGCAGCCAGTCGTATCGTGGGACAATCAGTATGGCTTTGGGGGTTCATTTCTACATGCCTGCATAGCTATGCACGTGTTACGGAAATTTTTTAAAAGAAGCATCTCCGTGCGAAGGTGCAAAAGCAACCTGGATTGTTTCTGTGGGCTCCAAACGTTGCCTGTACAACACGCATGTGAACGGGAAAAAGGAAAACAGGTTCCTATAACAACTGCAAACCACTGTATAGTTGCTGTGCATAATTGGCCCAGGTCACACGAAGAAGAAGAAGAAGAAGAAGAAGAAGAAGAAGAAGAAGAAGAAGAAGAAGAAGAAGAAGAAGAAGAAGAAGAAGAAGAAGAGTTATATCCCCCCCTTTCTCTCCTGCAAGAGACTCAAAGGGGCTTACAATCTCCTTGCCCTTCCCCGCTCACAACAAACACCCTGTGAGGTGGGTGGGGCTGAGAGAGCTCTGAGAAGCTGTGACTAGAAGAAGAATGCACCTGCTCTTAACCACTACGCCACAGCAGTGGCATAGGAGGTTAAGAGCTCATGTATCTAATCTGGAGGAACCGGATTTGATTCCCAGCTCTGCCGCCTGAGCTGTGGAGGCTTATCTGGGGAATTCAGATTAGCCTGTCCACTCCCACACATGCCAGCTGGGTGACCTTGGGCTAGTCACAGCTTCTCGGAGTTCTCTCAGCCCCACCTACTTCACAGGGTGTTTGTTGTGAGGGGGGAAGGGCAAGGAGATTGTAAGCCCCTTTGAGTCTCCTGCAGGAAAGAAAGGGGGGATATAAATCCAAACAACTCCTCCTCCTCCTCCTCCTCCTCCTCCTCCTCCTCCTCCTCCTCCTCCTCTTCTTCTTCTTCTTCTTCTTCTTCTTCTTCTTCTTCTTCTTCTTCTTCTTCTTCTTCTTCTTCCCTGCAAAATACAGGGAAGAAAAAGATGGAATTCACTGGTCTCTTACACACTTCACTGGATACAAGCTAACATTGTGAAGAAAAAAGTTATAAACATCAGGCCTGGAAATTCAGAAGTAATGGCAAGAAGTAATTATGTAAAATGCAAATGTTATCAAGAAAAGTATAGAGATCACTCACAATAGTGGCAATTGGCAGGCTGCCTAGTTTTGCGAAGCTAGTTAATGGCTTGTAATCGATGAAGAATCATAAATAACAGTTGAGCCCTTGGGTGGGGGGCAGAGAATACTGTGCCAAACCATTTCCACAAAACATTAATGAAAGTTTCCATTCGTCAACTGATAATAAACAAGCAGCATTCGTGAAAGAGTAGATGCAAAGTTTGTGCTAAAACAGAGCTCCTAATAGGTACTGCTTCTTAAAACATACATGTAGTTTTTTTGTTTCCTACCACGGGGAAAAAAATCCTGTCATTCAGGCATACAGAGCTACTTTAATTTCAGGCCTCTTTACGATCTTGGGCAGGTAACTTTCTAGCTGTGCTACTGGAGAACTAATTTAACTAGAAACGCCGGACGTTAGACTGAAGTTGTGATCATTTGCATGCAAACCTTTGTTCCAACTCTGGTACTCTGGAGTAGCAAGATAAATGGAAGAGATATAATTATGTCCTGTGTCTTTAATTATAATAACTATGGTCACACACATGGTTTATTGCAACAGTAGACCACACAGTGGTGGTGGCAGTGGTGGCAGAGATGATCAAATTGATAGATTTCATGCACAGCTGCTGTCTTTCACCTTTCCTGCACTAGTCACTTAGAACCTTCCCAGAACGTTTTCAGTCCCTACCTTTACCACAACGTTTGTCCGCACTCACCTCCTGCAAACATTTCACGGCCACCATGAGGGTTTTTAATGTGTGTGTTTTTTGCTTCTTAGTTGAAACGATGCTTCTTCATTATTAATTAAGCATCTTCATTCACATTGCCAGGCTGCCCCAATATGGAACAGAGACGACTGAGAGGACCAAACACATACAAATAGCTTAGTGTTGTGGTCAGATGCTGGCTCTCCATGTGGTTCCTTATACAATATGGGCCACAGACAGTGGCGTAGCACCAACGGGACTGGGGGCGTGACACCCCAGGCATGCAGGGGCTTTCCGGGGCTTTCCCACCTGACCATTTTGCTGTCTGGTTGGTTTCATCCTCAGCTTGTGGTAGACATTTTGTGTGCAGCTGAAGGGATTCTCTCTGCTGCCATTTGCTAAAGGCTGCCCCAGGATGTTTGCTCTGCAGGCTCCAATTCGGGGCTCTTTTTCAGCCCAAAAAGTACATGGCTATACTCAGCTGGTCCTGGTGATTCCAGCAATATATAATTTTCCTCTTTCTTCTCCCCCTTGAAGGAGCTATCTTCAAAGATATGCAGACATGCATAAGAGAATCTTAGCCACCCGGAGGACTTTCATTGAAAAGCATTGAATAACCCAGACTTTGACAGCTTTTGGCAAACATTGAGGTTTCTGCATTGATAGTGGGTTGTTGTTGTTTTTGCTTGTACAAGGGGAAAAGGAATTGTCACGTTCCGCCAGTATTTTCTAAGACAATCTTCCAAAAGCATACAAAAGAAAATGTTTCTTGTCCCCAATACCCAGAGGGAGCCAAAAGAATCAATGCTACACTATCTACCATCTCCTTTTCAGAATATGATACAGTCCATAGTTGGCCCCAGTTCAGCAAATACTACAGTCTGCAGCACTTCCTCTACCAAGATCAGGATCTACTCGGGATTAGGGACAGAGGGATTAAAACAGTTACTCTCCTGTGGCATCTGTGGGTGTCACGGTGACTGTTGATGTGGTTTTTGGCGCCCACTTGCTTCTCCCCAATCCATTTCTTCCCCTAAGTAACCAGCCAGTACTTCTCCCCACTGAAGCAGGAGGTGTTTTAGAAGAGCCCAAGAGGAAACAACTGCCTCCATCTTAGAACCGGAAGGGACCAGAAGGATCATTTAGTGCAAACGTCCCCAACCTGGTGCCTGTGTGGATGCCATGCTGCCTGCTGACATATTTTCTGGTTCCCACCAAGTGTTTTCAGGAAGTAGGTCACTATCAGCAGCGGAAAACCCAAACCCGGAGTCACCCCCCGGACTTCCCCACTGCTCCGCACTCGGTGCGTGGTTTCCAAAAAGGTGCACTTCCGACCAGGATCCGAAATGAGGCGCGCTGAGGGGTGGGAGGAGCGGCAGAATCGGAGTGACTGCGTTGTCGCTGCTGGTGTAGTGGGGAGTGCTGCAGGACCCCGGCGTATTTGCCATGAGGAGCGCGCATCTAATGGTGAGTGGGGAATCGGCCACTGTTTAAATAAGAAACACTTTTCCTTTGACTTGGAAAAGAAGAATCCTTTTTATTGCTAGTATTTGGCAGCCTCAGATGGAATTGCTGATTTTGCTGGGGGGGGGGGGGATCCCTAGGAAAAACATTCACAACAAGAACTCCCAGCATCCCATTGGTTGAACTCTGAGTCTGCTGGAATCAAGGCAGCTAGTTCCCAGGAGCAGCAAGTGACTGAACCCCAAATGGAGCACAGTTGGGGGAAATTTAGTCACTGTTAACTTTTCTTGTTTTAAAATGCTTTCCTTCCACTCTACTTTTCAGCACATCTCAGTACAACTGGGTATTAATCAGGGTTTCTGGCTGTCGTCAACAGAGGCCTATGCGAAGAAATCCCAGGAGCTTTTAGAAGAGAGGAAGCATCATTAACATCACTTTGCTTGAGAGATGCTCTAGGAATTTTCCCAATCTGTATGGTAAAGGCCATAGAAATTAGGGGGATTCCTAGAGAGTTATTTAATTTCACTATTGTCACTTCTGAGTGACAAACCACCACGGTTTGCAATATCATTCCCCATGGGCCCTAATACCATCAGGACCCATTATTTCGCATTAGGAGGGTTTCGTAAGGGCACGGGCGATGCTTTAAGATATGACTGTGGTTTTAATTATATGTATGTTTTTAGCTGATGTTTTATCTGTACACCGCCCTGAGCCCTTCAGGGATAGGGCGGTATACTAAATTTTATTATTATTATTACTATTACTATTACTATTACTATTACTATTACTATTACTATTATTATTATTATTATTATTATTATTATTATTATTATTATTATTATTATTATTATTATTATTATTATTATTGGTGGTGGTGGTGGTGGTGGTGATGATGATGATGATGATGATGATGATGATGATGATGATGATGATGATGATGATGATGATGATGATGATGATGATGATGATGATGATGATGATGATGATAATAATAATAATAATAATAATAATAATAATCCCCCCCACTGCTCCGTTAAGTAAGTGGGGGGAATTGGAGCCAAGTATGGAAATTTGTCTGGCAAGACCAGGCAAATGGTAAAGCTAAATCCCATGGGTCCAGTTGGAGCCAGTAGATTTCAGTGGGTTTAGACTGGAGGGACTCTGTGGAAGACTGCACAAAAATATTGCCAACCCAATCACAAGCTGCAGCACGAGGTGTGAAAGCAGGAAAATAATGGAACTTCCCATCTTCTGCTTCAAGTCCTTTGACAAAGGCACTACTACCAACAAGAAATTTAAATAACTTTACCCATGCTAAAAACTTTGGCGAAACTTCCTTGATTTAGCTGCCTTATGGACTGAGCTTTTACCGTGTTTTATAGCTGCTGTAAAATATGCAGCATCCTCCAATTCCCCACACACACACACACACACACACATACACAATTTCAATTCTCTGGAGTAAAATGCAACCGTCTCTCTAAACAATTCCCCTCTCTCTCTCCAAAGACGATGCGGAGATGTTATTATTCATAAGATCTGTCTCGGTGAAGTGAAATACATTCCCAAAATTAAACCAGTATTTCCTCCCACTAATGCCAAGGCCTTCCATTTCAATGGTAGCCCAGAGTAGAGACATGTGCTTACAATTAGAATTACCCCTGGGGAACTCATCCTTATCGAGGAGAGAGAGAAAGACAATAGCAGGCAAGCCTCAAATATCTATTTTTATACGAAGGGGAGTGGAGAAAGGGGCCGCAGACGGATACGAAAGCTGAAATAGAAAAAAAAATCATTCTTGGATAATGGAAAAAAGGTGGCTTTCAGAGAGAGAAAAAAGAGAGAAATCTCTGACTCCGAGCTGAGCTATTTCACAAAACTGCCATGCTTTTGGTAAACAAAAATGTGTCAAGAACCCGGTTCCTTTTCATGTGCGAAGAATGATTGTGTGCCAGGCTTTTAACTTTGCCTTGTGAGTTTCGCAGCCCAATCGTAAGACTTGCTGGCTCAGCAAACAGTGGAGGAAGGCTGACCACAGCTTCTGCTGCATGATGCAAACTGGGGTTTTATGCTGCTGGCAGGACATTCCGGCTTTCCCCGTGGCATGCTGCCTGCCACACAAGTCAAAAGGTTCAGAACTGGAAAGGTAGGCATTTTCTAAGGCCACCCAGGTATTAACAGGTCATTTATTTCAGGAGTGGGAGGTCTTCTGTCATGATGTACTGTTTGACATTTTTATTCTCACCTGCATCCATTGTTATTGTAACTTATGTAAAACTAGCATGCCTGGCCACGCGTTGCTGTGGCTGAGTCTGGTGAAGTGGAAAAGGAAGAAAAGGGGAAGCGAACGGTTCGAACATGTGTCATTGCACAATGATTGCAAGGGAGGGGAGGGGCAAGGGGCCCCTCGCTCCCCTCCCTCTCTCCTGTTCCCTTGCATGGCAACCCTGCAGGTCCCTCCCTAACGTTCCCCTTCCTCTGCTAGGGTGGGTGGGCCATGTCCAGGTGGGCTGATCCTGTCCCTTTCACTCCCTTCCCTTGCAGGCGAATTATCTACTGTAAAACACGCTGGGAGGCATGAGCTACGTTGTGTTCAAATTTTAGAGCATGTGGTCCAGCAAACCTCTGGACCCTCCCTCATCTTCCCCTTCTTCCGCTAGGGTGGGTGGGCCATGTGCTGATAGCCCACCGTATTCCTTTCACTCCATAAGGCAGTGGTTTTCAAGGAAGGCATGGTTGGTTCCCTTGTATCAGAAGGTGTTGCTTTGATGGCCAGCAGATGGCGCTGTTGTGGAACAGAACTGTGGCTCCAACTGTCACAGGTGTAGCATGTACACAATAACTGGCACAGTTGTGACATGTACACAACAGGAGATGTGGAAACAGTATGAAAACCTGGCAGCACTTGAATGTGACATTGTGTGAAAATTTCAAAGCAATCGGTCCAGTAGTTTGGGAGATTACCTGTCAGCAGAAAAACGAACTGTTAGATTTTTATATATATATAGATTTAAGTATCAACCATTTAGACACATAGTATGTATTATATATATTATATTTCTTATCTGTTCTCCACATATATTACATTGACTCATTACTATGTACATTAACTGCATTTTGAAAACCAATAAAAATATACTTTAAAAAAGAGATAATCTGGCATGACTTGTTTTTTAGAAACTCATGTTGACTTTTAGTGATCACAGCATTCCCTTCTGAGTGCTTACAGACTGTCTGTTTAATGATCTATTCTAGAATTTAAGTCATGGACCAGCTCACAGGTGTAATCATCCCTGATGTATAATGCTACTCTTCTTCCTTTCCTAGTTGGTCTATTTCTCTGAAATAGGTTACACCACTCAGTTGCTACATTCCAGTCATGAGATTCCTCCCACCAAGTTTCAGTGATGTCTACTATATCATATTTGCTTGCCATGTTAAGAGTTCAAGTTCGCCTTGTTTATTTCCCATGCTCTGTGCACCTTGAAGAGGGGAGAGTGGTTAGATCATAAACTTTCATCTTCTGCTAGATTTTTTTAAAGCAGATTTTTAATAGGGGGAAAATTAAAAATTGTGACACTCTCCTTTAAAATCAGAAGTGATATAGTTCATCCCACCCCCTCAGTATTCCACTGAATGTGGACACCTGACCCCACAATCCCTCCAAGCCGCAAACTTTTCAAAGAGACTGCAATATTATCAGCCAGCTGTTCCTGGCTAGCCCTCCTGCTTCAGAACATACAGGGTGTTTGGCCAGATCTGATCAAGGACCAGCAATCTTTGCAAGGACCCCACCCACCAGCAGCACTTGGAGGTCCTCTGGAAATTGGCTCATGGTTCACTCGGAGACCACAAATGATCATCTTCAGCCTATCCCTGGCTTAGCAGGCACGAAGCTCTTGATGCTGCAGACTGATGTTTTGCACTGCTGAGAAAGCAGCACGAACAGTCGGAAAAGCTGTTTTGGCATTTCCATTCCAAACACAAACAGCAGGAAATGTAAGCCAGTAACTCAGCCAAGGAGAGTGTGAGCGGCACACCCATCAACGTCTTGTTGTTGGAAGGCAAGCAAAAACCAAAAACTTATGCACAGGCTAAGAGACAGGCAGAAAACAATGGGGGGAATGGCCTCATTCTCAAGCAGCTACTAAGTGCAGTATGTTCAGATGTAAGCAGTGGTGGGATTCAAATGATTTAACAACCTATTCCAGTGGTGTGATTAAAATAATTTAACTGGTTGTTTACAAGCATCATTTTAATAACCTGTTCTACCAAAGTGGTGTGAACCTACTGAATCCCACCACTGGATGTAAGAACATAAGAACATAAGAACGAGCCTGCTGGATCAGACCAGAGTCCATCTAGTCCAGCGCTCTGCTACTCGCAGTGGCCCACCAGGTGCCTTTGGGAGCTCACCTGCAGGAGGTGAAAGCAATGGCTGTCTGCTGCTGCTGCTCTTGAGCACCTGGTCTACTAAGGCATTTGCAATTAAGGCATTAAGCAGGTAAGACCTGCTTAAAATCAATGGTGCTACCTTCCAAGGAAATATATTTCATCTTTAATGTAAGATGCAGGCCCTTTCCACACAAATCACCAAAAACATTTCTAAAACGTTTTCTCCTCCCCCTTCATGTCCGCACTCACCCTCTTGAAATGATCCATGACCGCCATATGTGATCTTTCCCTTCTTTTGAGTTTGTTGGATGAATCGGTGCTTCGAGGCTACATAGTTTTGTGCTGTAATTCTCCCTACCTCCTATAATTGATGCCTTGAAGATTATACACACACCCCAATTAAAAAATGCACACTAAAGAGCAAATAGACAGGCAGGGGGACGGTGAGTGAGCTCCGAAAATGACACTTAGGAGGAAGTTCAGGGAAGGCAGAGAGTCGTGGAAAATATTTTAAAGTGACCGCACGGCAGTGAAGGCATTTTGAAAAATGTTTCCACCTAAAGAGCTGCTTTTAAAGGGGATTTGCTGAAAACATTTTGAGGTTAGAAATAAAACATTTTCCAAACCAAAGGGGGAAAAACCAATGTGGAACGTCCTGGGGAAAATATTTTATTTCCTGTCTCAAAACGTTTTAAAAGGTTTGTGCAGAAAGTTTGTATGTGTGTGTGTATCTGTCTGAGAAATTTCAAAAGTAAAAAGTAAAGAAGGACATATATCTGATTCTATGAGGGAGGGGCTTGTGCTGCGTTGATGTCATTTCCAGCAAAAATCAGACATCATGGATGTGCTAGGATCTGCCAAAACTCTATCGTAAAACCATAAATATTGTAAATTCTAGAACATCCCATGATGTCATCTCTGGGTTTTTTTTTTACTGGAGGTGATGTCAGTTTGGTGGCAGGATGCCAGCACATCAGTCTCCGCCCCAACGGTTTCCAAGGTTTGCTGGCTGCAGCCGGAAAACCTTGATTTATTTATTCCATTCATAGCCTCTCTTTCTTGCCGAGACTCAAGACAGATTACAGAATATAAACAACAACTCAGTCAGGCAGCACAAGACATCCAATAAACAATGCAGCGGAGCTGGGATTACAGAACTGGGAAATGGTGATGAGGGGATGTAAAGGGCACGACATACCATAATGCACTGGCAGTAGATCTTGACAAGACAG
This sequence comes from Sphaerodactylus townsendi, assembly GCF_021028975.2. Taxonomy (NCBI): domain Eukaryota; kingdom Metazoa; phylum Chordata; class Lepidosauria; order Squamata; family Sphaerodactylidae; genus Sphaerodactylus; species Sphaerodactylus townsendi. The sequence goes on from NC_059434.1 coordinate 6,620,923, forward strand.
GAGGTAACAGAGGAGGCAAAAAAGAGGACTAGTTTGTATAGTTGTCCTTTGCAACAAGATTCTGTACATCCTTGTAGGCCAACAGGTTTCGAACCATGTAACTCTCTCTCTGGAATAGTAACCAGGTCTAGACTGAAGAAAATTGTATTAATGGAGCTTGTGTGTTTGTGCATGCTTTCAGTTCTGTCAAGTTGCTTCCATTATTGATTGATTGATTGATTGATTGATTGTTTAGTTTTATATACCGCCCTATCCCCAAAGGGCTCTGGGCGGTGTACAACAAAATTAAATCATAATACAACTAAACAGATGATACAGGTCTATCAAAACTAGGACAAAGAGGCTTAGAGACAGCTTCTACTCTAGAGCTGTGGGTATGCTAAACTCCGCAGCTTCGTGTTGATGTGTTTGGGGCTGTGTAGGGATGGGTGGAGGAAGGGGAAAGTGAGGATGGGGTATGAGTCTGAAATTGTGTGCATCGAGGAATGCTGCTGTAAATTTCGTTGTGCATGCACAATGACAATAAAATGCTTATGCTTATGCTTAAAACACAATCAAAACTAAACAATTAAATTCCAATACAAATAAATTACTAAATCCCCTTTAAATTACTAAATCCCCTTTAAAAACAGCGGTTAGTACAAAATGTAAAACCAATATATGGTGATCTTAAGAATTAATGACCTTCAAGGCATCCTATCGTTAATAACTTTGCCCAGGTCTTGCAGACTGAGGGCCATGGCTGTAATCAATGAGATACAAGCTGATTTTATTCTGAAATCCTCTCAGATGCTCCAGTAACCAATGTAAATTTGTAATATGATCTCCAGTGCCCCTTCCTTTTCTGAATCCGACTTGACTACCAGGCATTCCTTCTTCTATATTTGGTAACAGATTTTAAACATCACTGTACTTGCTTGAGAAATTAATGCCCAATAGTTGCTTCTGCCTTTGGGCAATTATGCACGTCGTGTTTGATGCGTGGTGGGAGTGAATGTCTGTCACAGCAACAGTGGCGAAGCTGCAACGGGACAGGGGGATGCTGTACCCTGGGAGAGTAACATTGGCATCGCGTGGGGGTGGGAAATTGCCCCCCCACACCCACTCCCAGTGGCGTGGGCATGGGCAAGGCATGGGCAGATCAGGGTGGAGCATGGGCACAGGTTGTGCCTCAGGTGCAGTTCCCTCTCCCTCTATCCCTGCGCAGCAAGATTTCCTGTACAGACATATTTCTTCAAGCCCCACCTTCACTTTTCATTCCCTCTGCGGCAAGCAAGACCACTTCTAACATGATTTTAATTTTGCTTCACTGCCAGTGTGCAGATTTGCCAGTGAGCACAGCTTTGCTCTAGACATCTTCCCTGCTCCCACAGCCAGTCTTCCCATTCCCTCCCACTGCTTTCCAAACCTTCCCCTTCGCCCCCTCCCATGTTGCCGGCTCCTTCAAGTGAAAAAAAAGAAACTCACTCACCCTTGCACTGATATATCAATATCTCAACATAATGATTACAGAGAATGCTTGGAAATTACAAGCCTCTCTGTCCTCTGGGGGCAGCAGCAACACTAAGGAGTGTGTGCGTGTGGGGAAGGAGAAAATATTGGTTCAAAGGCATGATCCCCTTTTTAGCAGTGTGTGGTCCAGGTAATTGCTTTGCTCTTTCATTTGCAATGGGGGGGGGGGAGGAATTATTTTTGGAACAGTAATATGCCCTACGGTGATAGGGCGGGATAGAAATCCAATAAATAAATAAATAAATATCGATAAAGGTGCAGTTTAAAGACTAAATCAGCAATCTTGGCTACCAAGTGTAAAGAGAGCTGTGCCTTTAAGAATAAGTGTCTTTAAGGTCTGTGCCTTTAAGAATAAGTTGACGGGCAGAGTTAAAAGAACCAGGCCTGAAGAGTTCTCTGCAGAAAAACTGCACACCCAGGAAAGAGTGACTCCTCTGGTGTAAACAGAGAAATGTGAGAGTCCACTACACAGAGAAGGATCCCAAGCATAATGGGTCTTTGACACCTCCTGTTTTGGGAACTGGAACACAGAACTGAACATTTCCATTTTGTGGGACATTCTTTTGTTTTCCATATTCATTGGTGTATTCTTGTTAAGATTTTGATGGACATCTTGCTTGCTCCCAAAAAAACTGTCTCTAGGGCCCCTTCTGCACATGCAAAATAATGCGTTTTCAAACCACTTTCACAACTGTTTGCAAGTGGATTTTGCCATTCCGCACAGCTTCAAAGAGCATTGAAAGCAGTTTGAAAGTGCATTATTCTGCATGTGTGGAATGAGCCTAGGATTTCAGCTTCATTCATTGGGTACTCGCAAAAGCATCTTCAAAAATATCATTGGCATCGCACTGCATTCCAATGCTTATTTTATGCACTAAATATATGCCCTACCTCTGTATTGCAAAGCAAAACTCTTTTCTATTATAAACTGCAATGTTTTCCTCGGTATTTCCCTCCCCCCCCCGCCCCGGCCTGATTGATGATGCTTTTTTTAACCCCAAAAATGCATCTGCTGTCCCACATTATCTATTTAGTAATTTTCGTTTGTTCCAGCAGCAGGTCACAGGAATAATTAATTAGTTGTCAATAATCAGATGTGGAGTGCAACTAAGGAGTGGGGGAGGGGGAGCTTTGCTTAATTGACAACCGATGAATGAATACTGGATGGGAGGAGACGGAAAAAAGGAAGCAACTTAATAGGCTGTAAAACTCACCACTTGCCTTGAAAATCAAAGCCCGTGTTGGGCTCTTCATAAGAGAATTGTGACCTGACAGCTCCCATCAGCTTTTAAAACTGAAGGAGCAGAAGAAAAATTGCAAGGACAAGCAGACCTTCGTTAAACAGGACTTCCTTTTGTTGAGAATATTTATTTATTTTACACATCTCAATAACACATACATAGAAAAATAAAGAAAAAATCCTGATCTAGTCCCCCCTTCCCCCATAATTGTAATACTAAACAAAAAGAAGGGGGAAAAATACATATGCAAACACCTACACATATATAGGATGATGTCCAGCTGCCTCGCTAAGGATACAAGCATAATTCTAACTACATGCTTATAATTAATATCTTCATTTTTTTCACTTTTAGTCCGTATAAAGTTGTGAGCCTGGGAACAGTTCACACCTTCCTTTGATAAGATCTGTGTCCGGGATACCGTGGGGCGCCAAAGGGAAAGACACCGGACTTTCGCCCTTTATCAGAGGATGGTAAACCGCCTTCCCCTGCCGTACCTGTCATTTGGCACTGACAGGCTCAGTCCTGACATGTGGTAGTAAGTTCCAAAAATTAAGAACATAAGAACTAGCCTGCTGGATCAGACCAGAGTCCATCTAGTCCAGCTCTCTGCTACTCGCAGTGGCCCACCAGGTGCCTTTGGGAGCTCACGCGCAGGATGTGAAAGCAAGGGCCTTCTGTGGCTGTTGCTCCCGAGCACCTGGACTGTTAAGGCATTTGCAATCTCAAATCAAAGAGGATCAAGATTGGTAGCCATAAATCAACTTCTCCTCCATAAATCTGTCCAAGCCCCTTTTAAAGCTATCCAGGTTAGTGGCCATCACCACCTCCTGTGGCAGCATATTCCAAACACCAATCACACATTGCGTGAAGAAGTGTTTCCTTTTATTAGTCCTAATTCTTCCCCCCAGCATTTTCAATGAATGCCCCCGGTTCTAGTATTGTGAGAAAGAGAGAAAAAATTCTCTCTGTCAACATATTCTACCCCATGCATAATTTTATAGACTTCAATCATATCCCCCCTCAGCTGTCTCCTCTCCAAACTAAAGAGTCCCAAACGCTGCAGCCTCTCCTCATAGGGAAGGTGCTCCAGTCCCTCAATCATCCTTGTTGCCTTTCTCTGCACTTTTTCTATCTCCTCAATATCCTTTTTGAGATGCGGCGACCAGAACTGGACACAGTACTCCAAGTGCGGTTGCACCACTGCTTTATATAAGGGCATGACAATCTTTGCAGTTTTATTCTCAATTCCTTTCCTAATGATCCCCAGCATAGAGTTTGCCTTTTTCACAGCTGCCATGCATTGAGTTGCTGTGTTACATGCTGTGTGAAAGAATACTTCATTTTTCCTGTCCTGAATTTCCTACCCTTTAGCTTCAGTGGCTGACCCAGGCTCTAGTATTATGGGAGAGAGAAAATAGTTTCTCCTTGGTCGTGAGCACGGGGTGAGCACGGTGCTCCAGAGAGAGCACGGAAAATATCCCTGTGCAGCCGGGAATTCCGCACGGCTCCCAAAGGTGCACAGGGTCTGCCCCGGTGTTGCCCTGCAATATTTACCTTAGCCCAAGATTTTCAAAAATTGCCAGTTTGGAGATTCTTTTTCAAAATCCTGGTGTAACCCTGCTTGTGCCTACTAATGTGCAAAAACCAATCGAGAGCAGGAAGGGGTTTATTTTTCCCATCCAGCTGCCTGATCTCCCCGCCTGACGTCCATTCATGCTGCCCCTCAGGAACAACGGCCAATCAGAATGCAGGATGCCGGGCAAGCTCACGGGTGCTGCAGCTGCCACTCAAAAGCAACAGCCAAGCCGAACAATTGTTTGTTCTGTTTTCCTCAGTACAAGCTTTATTTTAAATCAATTAGCAGATCTATTCACTAGTTTCCTCCTTCTGACAGCAAAATCTTATTTTAAACCATTAAAAACACAGAAATGGTTTCTGTGGATACAAGTTAAAAAAAATGACTACTGTGTGGGCTGGAAAATCTGAATTTACCCACCCACACAGTAGCCATCTACTATCTTTCTCAAACTCTGCTTCTATCTTTCTCAAAATCTGAGACCAAAGCAGGTTTGGAAAAGATCAGAGAAAAGCCAGGGAAATTCCAGAGAGGTGTGAATGCACAATGACGTTGTAGGGAAGCAGGAAAGAAAAAGAGGTTGGTTTTTATACCCTAATTCAGGGGTCTTCAAACTATGGCCCTCCAGATGTTCATGGACTACAATTCCCGTCAGCCCCTGCCAGCATGGCTAAGTGGCAGGGCTGATGGGAATTGTAGTTCATGAACATCTGGGGGGCCATAGTTTGAAAACCCCTGCCCTAATTTGTTCTACCTTTAAGGAGTCTCAAAGTGGCTTACGATCAGCTTTCTTTCCCTAAAACAGGCATCTTATGAGGTAGGTGGGGCTAAGAGACTTCTGAGAGAACTAGCCCAAGGTCACCTAATAGGCTTCTTGTGGAGGGGCAGAGAAACAAACCCGGCTCACCAGATAAGAGTCCGCCATTCTTAACCACCCCACTTCCCAGAAGGTTAAAACTCAAAGCAGATAACTTGTGTGAAAGATCTCTCAAGAGCAGAAAATGGCACCCAGGACAAGAAGGGCAATTGCTCCCCCCTCCCCAAATATCTGACACCCATCTTTTAGATTGTTGATTGTACAGACTCACTATGTGTAATCCGAGTCTCTGGGCGAATCCCCACTGAGAATTAAAGACGGATACAACCCAGATTCAAAAGAAACAGAATCTTTCCATCGAGGTTTCTCCCTTCCCACTGCAGCATGTTTCTAGCGAAGACATCTCTGTCTATCACGGATTCAAACAATGTGACAATCCCCACTCACACGCAATCGGCTCGGCGGTCTGTTCTGATTGACTGTCATGTTGTGTTGGGGTGGGAACTTTTTTGGTCACGAAAATACGTGGTAACGTGAGCACGTAAGCGTGTGCACACAATATCCCCATCTATGCAGCTTTCTTCTGATTGGCTATTGTGTTGTGGCGGGAACTGTACTGCTCAGTTTCATTACCGTGTAGTTTCGGCATTAAAAAAATTTTTCGTGTGGCCACGTTGACGCATTGGCACATTGGCACAGAACGCACTGAATGCAGTTTCGCAACCTCCAGCTCCCTTGTTCCCTCGTGCCCAAGGTTTAACCTAACACTGGGTGGGGGCTCAGGCTTGCCCAGCGCTCCCGTCAAGCAGCACCTGGGGCATTCAGCCTTCCCCCCCTAGTTACACCAGTGCTCAACATCCATTTAGGCCAGTAATGGACTGTAAGCAACCAGCAGGGGATGGGTTCTACACCTGTGATTTATAGACCTGTAGGCATGGGGTTAATAGCCTATTCTACACTTTCTTCCCACCTCTTTTGCACAAAACAGAGTGTCAATCATATTCAGCGTCCCTGACTTAGGTCTTTAAAATCTATATAAGTACAAATTATCTTCACATACTTTAAACAGAGCTGCCTGCAAGACCGTCCTTGGCAATGCCTGACATTTTCCATTTTAACAGAATCATTCATAATTATTTTAGCACTATCTCTAAAGAGGGGGGGGAAGCTAAATCTGATCTTGGTTTTAGAGGCAAGGGTAACTTTTAATCACAAACACGTCTTGGAAGATTATGCAGTGCTGTGCAGAGCCATGAGTAAATTGATATGGAATGTATCGGTTGAGGACACCCCTCGTGTGCAGCTGAAATGACCGTAGACTTGGTGGCTCCAACCCCACCAGGAACGAGGGCTGCCGTGCCGGCTCTGTAAAACCTGAGAATCCCATTTTCACTAACGCAAACCACATGGTGAAATTTAGATACACATGGACATTGAGCGTTTTGTGACAGAAATTGGAGCAGAAATCAGCATCAGGCGCCAAACTTTCAGGGCAGGAAAGGTGAGCAAACGGCACTGGGTAAACAGTTTCCAAGACCAGATGGTGAGAAATGCTGACGGGAGAGAGCATTTGAACTGATTTGCTTTTAAAATAGTTTCTTCTTCTGGGAACATTGCTGTTGGGAATCTCAAAAATCAGTGCAACGATTTAATAATTTGATGGCTGGTGTTTGTTTACTTTTTTCCTGGGAAAAAAATTTGTGGAGTCCAAGGGAACGCAAATGGTGGCTGCAGTTCTATGGAGTTCCGTATCCCCAGAGGTGGGATCCAGCAGGTTCTCACAGGTTCCCGAGAGTAGGTGACTAATTATTTGTGTGTGCCGAGAGGGGGTGACTAATTGGGGATTTTGCCACGTGATTTTTGCCTTCATTACGCCCCTCCTCGCAGCAGTAGCGCGCAGAACTTGAAGCAGTCTAGCAGGAGGTGCACCGGCATGTGTGGCAGCCTGCGCCTGCGTGCATTCGTTTCCCGCCCAAGGACCGGCGCAGCAGCTGCGTCCTTGCCACAGCCCCGCCCAGGAATGCCCTGCCCCTGGAATGCCTGGCCATGCCCCCATCATGCCCCGCCCAGCCCCATTGGCGCTACACCACAGTTTGAATCCCACCACCATGGGAACCTGTTACTAAAATTTTTGGATCCCACCACTGCGTATCCCTCAGATGTAATGGGAGAGGTCTTGGTGGGCCGCTGGCCACCAGAAGCAAGCAGGGAAATTAGCAATGCCATGGGTGTCTCTTGACTGGGAACCAGCCACCAACTCATTCACAGCCAGTCACGGCTGGCCAAGTTTCCTCCGTGGCACTGCTGTGCCCTTGGGGTTCTGCTTATGTTTGCCAACCTCTGGGTGGCACCTGGAGAACTCCTGCTTTTACAATTGGTCTCCAGAAAAACAAGTTCCAATGGATAAAACGGCTGCTTTGGAGGGCGGACTCTACGGCATTACACTCTGCCGCGGTCCCTCCTCAAACCCTGCCCTCCCCGGGCTCCAACCCCTGAACCACCTTACCCAGAGCTGGCAACCCTAATATAGCCCTGCTTGTTATGGGGCTACTTTAACGTCTCAGTCTGCCCTCTGTCCTACGGAAACATACGGAGCAGCAGTGGCATAGTGGTTAGGAGCAGGTGTACTCTGATCTGGAGGAACCGGGTTTGATTCCCAGCTCTGCCGCCTGTGCTGTGGAGGCTTATCTGGGGAATTCAGATTAGCCTGTGCATGCCAACACACGCCAGCTGGGTGACCTTGGGCTAGTCACAGATCTTCTGAGCTCTCTCAGCCCCACCTACCTCACAGGGCGTTTGTTGTGAGCGGGGAAGGGAAAGGATGTTGTTAGCCCCTTTGAGCAGTGGTGGGATCCAAAAATTTTAGTAACAGGTTCCCATGGTGGTGGGATTCAAACTGTGGTGTAGCGCCAATGGGGCTGGCCGGGGCATGACGGGGGAATGGCTGGGCATTCTGGGGGCAGGGCATTCCTGGGCAGGGCTGTGACAAGGACGCAGCCGCTGCGCCGGTCCTTGGGCGGGAAACGAATGCACGCAGGTGCAGGCTGCCACGCACGCCGGTGCATCTCCTGCTAGACTGCTTCCAGTTCTGCGCGCTACTGCTGAGAGGAGGGGCGTAACTAAGGCAAAAATCACGTGGCAAAATCACCCATTAGTCACCCCCTCTCGGCACACACAAATAATTAGTCACCTACTCTCGGGAACCTGTGAGAACCTGCTGGATCCCACCTCTGCCTTTGAGTCTCCTTACAGGAGAGAAAGGGAGGGTGTAAATCCAACTCTTCTTCTTCTTCTTTCCCAGAAGTAAACCCAATTTGAAGTCACAGAAACATTCTGGTGCTGAGGTAATAGAGCAGAAAATATATCATGGCTACATTTCAGTATTAATTTGCTTACTTTCATGACTGAGCTCTCTCTCTCTCTCTCTCTCTCTCTCTTTTTACCAGAGGCCCTGGCTTTTTATGTCATCCGTATTGTTCCGCGTGTGTGTTGAATAGCTGCCTTATTTGTAGCATGTAAAAGCCCCCTTTTTATTATTTTTCTATTCAGCAACAAAATCCCTTTGGAGCTCAGACCCCATGGGTATCGCTACAGTCGTAAACAAAGAGTCCTTGAGCCTGAAAAAGCGAGATAATTCGGGGAAGGGAAACAACTCAGGTCAGAAGTTGTGTCCTCCCGAAGAAAATGAGAACTGCATTGGTATAATGCTGCATTCTTAGCACAAAACTCGGAGAGCGCGCCGGGTAACTTTTGCCAATCGAGGGTTATCTGCTTGGCTTGTTCTTACCTGTGGAGGAAGGGGAACTGTTTGACAAGAACAATGAGTACAGAAAATAGTTGAAGGTGGAATCCATGCTTAATAATGTATTCATGCATTTACAGAGTACTCTGAAATGTTCCGAGCACTTTGCCGACATTATGTTGTTATTCCAGTGAGATGGCCATCTGCTGGAGCCAAAACAATGCAGAGTTTTCTGGCGGCTTAAAGAGTAACACATTTATTCGGGTGTCAGCTTTCCTAAGCCAGGGTCTGCTCCAGCAGATGCATGTAATTTAACGTTAGGTCAACAGAGAGATCAGAAACACAATGTGTGTATCAGTGTGTGTAAAAATATATATATGTAATTTTGAGCTGGTTGGAACTCTGGCCCCTTCCTCACATGCAGAATAATGCTCTTTCAATCCACTTTTAATGCACTTTGCAGCTGTGCAGAATAGCAAAATCCACTTGCAAACAGTTGTGGAAGTGGATTGAAAGTGCATTATTCTGCATGTGCAGAAGGGACCTCTGGAGAGAAACATATGCCTGTGAGTTGGTTGAAACACCTAGGGAGTACAGAATGTTTTTCTTTGGTGACTGGATCTGGAGTTCAGCTGCTCGGGTGGGTTCTCTGTTTATGGGGTGGTTTACAGTTGCCTTCCCCAGTCATCTACACGTTACCCCCAGCACATTGGCTATTCCTTTTACCAGCCTCAGAAGGCTGGAAGGCTGAGTCAACCTTAAGAACATAAGAACATAAGAACTAGCCTGCTGGATCAGACCAGAGTCCCTCTAGTCCAGCACTCTGCTACTCACAGTGGCCCACCAGGTGCCTTTGGGAGCTCACGTGCAGGATGTGAAAGCAAGGGCCTTCTGCTGCTGCTGCTCCTGAGCACCTGGTCTGCTAAGGCATTTGCAATCTCAGATCAAGGAGGATCAAGATTGGTAGCCATAGATCGACTTCTCCTCCATAAATCTGTCCAAGCCCTTTTTAAAACTATCCAGGTGAGTGGCCATCACCACCTCCTGTGGCAGCATATTCCAAACACCAATCACACGTTGCGTGAAGAAGTGTTTCCTTTTATTAGTCCTAATTCTTCCCCCCAGCATTTTCAATAAATGCCCCCTGGTTCTAGTATTGTGAGAAAGAGAGAAAAATTTCTCTCTGTCAACATTTTCTACCCCATGCATAATTTTATAGACTTCAATCCACAGATGCAACCTTGAGCCTGAATCTGACTTCTGTTGGGACCTGTATATTTGTAAATAAATGTGGTTCTTCAAAAATGCCATGAATTTTCAGCACTTGCGCCTACAACGCCAGGTAAGCCCTGATCATGGATCTCCTCACTGCTTGGAGAAATGCGGGGGAAAGACAATCCTAATGAAATTCTGGACCACTCTGACAACCACTACGTCAGACTACACAGAGAAGCCATTGAAATGCACAAGCACGTGGACAATTTCAACAGAAAGGAAGAAACCATGAAAATGAACAGAACTTGGCTGCCAGTGTTGAAAAATACTAGAGTCAAGACAGTGACCAATCAGCTCCACACAAACATAGGATGACTATAGACCATAGGTGTCAAACTCGCGGCCCTCCAGATGTTATGGACTACAACATGCTGGCAGGGGATGATGGGAACTGTAGTCCATAACATCTGGAGGGCCGCGAGTTTGACACCTGTGCTATAGACAAAGGAAACAAAGGCCAGGATACTTCTATTCAGATGCTCCCACCTACTGACCTTGCTATCTTCATTGTTTCTCCCATGCTATAGACTTTATTGTTACTCATACTTCTATTCAGATGCCCTCACCTATTGACCTGGCTGTCTTCTTTGTTACTCACAGACAATGTTTCTTCACCCACCCTGGACACTCCAACAGGTATATATACTCCACTTGCTTTCCCAACATCAGATCCTCTGAAGATGCCAGCCACAGATGCAGGTGAAACGTCAGGAGAGAATGCTGCTAGAACACGGCCATACACCCCGGAAACCACACAGCACCCCAAATCCTAATGAAAGCCTGCACAGTGGTTCTGTTCACTCAAATCTCCTAAAACATTTGTAATATGTTTTCAATCCTCCCTTTTGTTCACAGTCACCTCCTCAAAATGATGTGTGCCTGCCATTTGGGGATTTCCCCCCTTTTTTTGAGTTCTGTGTTGAATCAGTGATTCAACGCTTCACAACCTCATGCTGAATTCTATACTCCATGCTTCTAAGATGCCCCCTCAAAACACAAGAACAAACCCGGCCCCTCCATGATGCGGCTGGCCTCCATGCGGGCCAGGGCGTTTACTGCCCTGGCCTCTGCCTGGTGGAACGCTCTTCCTCCAGCAGTTAGGGCCCTACGGGACCTTGGAGAGTTCTGCAGGGACTGCAAAACTGTGTTGTTCCACCAGGCTTGGGGGGGGGCAGCCGCTGAGCCCGCCCCTCTTTTGCTGCCCTGCGCACTGGCTATATACTTGACCATCTGCCTACCCCCTCCCTCCCAGGGTTTGTCCACTGGGGTTTGATGCCAGACGCCTTTTATTATTATTATTCATGTTTTGGGTAGGTTACTGCTGCTATAGTTTTAAGGTTTTGTATTGTTTTTAATTGGGGCTATTCGATTTGTTTTATTGTCTTGTCATTTGCTATTGTACACCGAACTGAGCCCTTCAGGGGTAGGGCGGTTTATCAAATTGAATTAATAATAATAACAACAACAACAATCACAATCACAACCATAACCATAACAACAACAACAACAACAACAACAACAACAACAATAACAATAACAATAACAATAACAATAATAATAATAATAATAATAATAATAATAATAATAATAATAATAATAATAATAATAATAATAATAATAATAATAATAATAATAATAATAATAATAATAATAATAGAGAAATACTGCAGATAACCAGGCAAAGGGGAACTGGGTGAGCTCAGAAAATGGCGCAGAGGAGGCGGTTCAGGGAAGCAGAGGAGAGTGGGAAATGTAGTCAATTGATCACACAGCAACTGCAGGCTTTTTCAAAGCATTTCAGTCAGAGAATCGTTTCGAAAGGAGATTCGTTTAAAATGTTTCAAGGCTTCAAATGAAATGTTTGGAGGTTTAAAAAAAAGTGACATGGAATCCCCTAGAGGAAATGTTTTCTTTCCTGTCTCAAAATGTTTCAAAAGGTTTGTGCAGAAAGAGTCTTAGGAGCAGCAGTGGCGTAGGAGGTTAAGAGCTTGTGTATCTAATCTGGAGGAACCGGGTTTGATTCCCAGCTCTGCTGCCTGAGCTGTGGACGCTTATCTGGGGAATTCAGGTTAGCCTGTACACTCCCACACACGCCAGCTGGGTGACCTTGGGCTAGTCACAGCTTCTCGGAGCTCTCTCAGCCCCACCTACCTCACAGGGTGTTTGTTGTGAGGGGGGAAGGGCAAGGGGATTGTAAGCCCCTTTGAGTCTCCTGCAGGAGAGAAAGGGGGGATACAAATCCAAACTCCTCCTCCTCTTGTTCTTGTTCTTGTTCTTGTTCTTGTTCTTCTTGTTCTTGTTCTTCTTGTTCTTGTTCTTGTTCTTGTTCTTGTTCTTCTTCTTCTTCTTCTTCTTCTTCTTCTTCTTCTTCTTCTTCTTCTTCTTCTTCTTCTTCGTCAGAATTCTAAAGGTGCCCCCAGGCTCAAAAAAGGTTGGGGAACCCTGGCTTATTGTAACGGAAGAATAAAAGAACTTGCATGTAGAGTTCAATCTCCTCCATTTTTAAAAAAGAGAAAAAGAACCCCACAGAAGGCTGGAACCTTGGGGGGAGCACTAGTCAAGATGGAGGAGAGAGGGTGCATAATGCCATATAATTTCCCTACAGACAGAAAAGCAATCTGAGAGGGTCTATTTTGCATGGCCAGCAGGAGATGGGCTATATCTCCCCCTCCCCCCCTCCACGCACACCCCGCCAGCTCCTTGGCCAAGATTCCAGATTCCTGCCAGTGCAGGGATTAAAAATTAGCTTAAAAAGAAATAACACAAGCATGCATCCAGCACACAGTTTAGCTGTGACAGGAAAGTGTTTAAAAAGTTGTGTATGAGATGTGAGACTGTTTTGAGCTAGAACAGACCTTGTCTGCCAGAGCTAAGATTAGAAGACTGTTTGGATATCAATTTTTCATTAGAAATTATGGTAAAGATCAATTATGCGTAGCGGTCCAAATTTAGGCTGCAAATCAATGCATTGGCCATATGGATGTCAGGAAGAAGAGGATGTATATTATCTCCATTGACGAGAAGTTCATCAAATGGCAACAGAGGATTGAAAACTTCAGACCGCCTTCTTTGTGGCTCCGGCAGAGATAATGGTCTGACACGTAATCCTGCTGAGCGTTCTGCAACACTATTCAGTCATCAGCTGTTACACAGAAGATAAAGCCATTTTCCCCAAACTGCGAGCAGTCCCTGGAGCTTTGGAAAGTGGGGATAGGTGTTACTACCTCTGGTCGCATAACCAGAAATGATGTTGTGATGCTCTAACAATCTTGCACATCTCTGTGGTTTTACCTTACAGATTTAGGGGACTGATAGAGCATTGCAGCAATGAATGACATCGCTTCCAGTTATGTGACTATGGTCGATTCCCCACTGGCAGGTTTGTCCTAGATTCAACCTAGGTTTGACTTAGGTATTCCCCACAGCCGCTGAGTTTGACACGGTTCCATCCCAGCTTCACCCCCTCAAACTGTCAAATTCTGACTCCATCAGGGAGGTACAACTTTTTCAGCGAACCTAGGTCGAACTCAGGTCGAAGCTGGTAAAGTGGGGAATCATCGAGGAACTGTTCCCTCCGGTCAGCCAATCATAGTTCAGTGTTTTGGGCATGCTCAGAATGAAAGACTCACGGCGGGAAAAAGTGCGCCCTTTAAAAAAAAATCCTTCTTGTATATGAAGTGATGGCCATACATATAAACAGCACATGTTTACACGCTGCTTTTAGCTACATAGACCACTGATTTATGGCTATGTTGCCATTATGTAAAAAAAAACACCGGACGCACGTTCACGTTCCCATGGTAACACAACAGCCAATTGGGAACAAAGAGCAGAAGAGGCGCTGAGGTTATCCCGCCCTCTGAGCTCAGCTCTGGTGGGACGAACTCGGCTGCTGTGGGGAGTAACAATGGAGTCAACCTAAGTCAGTTCCTTTTCAGGGAACCGGGTCGAATCTAGTCGACTCTGCAGTGGGGAATCAACCTATGTTGACTAGAACTGATGTTGCAGAGTTCTTTCACCTCCTCATGCCATTGTCCAAACTCAAACAACAGCATTCCTCCTGTCCGATTTTGCTCAGAAGCTGGGAATGGGAGACCCGTGAACCCTGCCAAACTGCAGGAACAAACTACATGGTATAGACACCACGTAATCACCATAGGGTTGCCAGAGTTGGTGGTCATGAGGATGAAAGAATGAAAGGTCAGTGGAAGAGGAGCCAGAAGCCAAAGAAATGAATCAAAGGTCAGAGGCTCTAGAACCAGTTGCAGGAATAAACAGATCACAGCTGGAGGAGCTGTCAGTACAAGCGGAAACTCAGGAGGAAGGAGAGATAATTGATCACTAGGAGATAATTGATTATTAGATCTGGAGATAATTGGTCATTAGAACAACAGAGGCAGAAGCAGAGACAGGAATTAAGCAATAAAAGGAGATGCGCTTGCATTGCAGCTTCTTAAAGCAAGAGGCTCTGTGAACTGAAACAGCTGCATTAGAGGAGGTATGAAAGCAAGTTAAGTCTCTGCAGGGTTCCGTAATAGGGTGGCTGATATAAGCCTTGGCTTGGGCGCAGCTTTGCCTGGGTACAAGTGTGATTCCCTGAGAAGCACCATGTCCTCATTAGCCATTACCTCTGGTTCATGCCTTCAGCCCTGGACTGCCTGACTTATGCCTACAGGTGTTATCTGCCTGACTTTTGCACTGTTAAGAGCTGTGCTACCTTGCATCACTTACCTAGGCAACTACTCCCTGGCTGTCTCAGTCTTGGAGCAGCAGTGGCGTAGTGGTTAAGAGCAGGTATACTCTGATCTGGAGGAACCATGTTTGATTCCCTGCTCTGCTGCCTGAGCTGTGGAGGCTTATCTGGGGAATTCAGATTAGCCTGTGCACTCCCACACGTGCCAGCTGGGTGACAGAAAACAGTTCATAATCCTAAATTTGAAACCAAAGGGAGAAGAGAAGCTGTTAAACAACTCAGGCCCGCAACTACCTGAAAGAGATTCAAGTTATTCTGTTACTTTCCTGAGCAGGATCAAAATTGCCTCCCATACAATGAGGAAGGAAGGAAGGAAGGAAGGAAGGAAGGAAGGAAGGAAGGAAGGAAGGAAGGAAGGAAGGAAGGAAGGAAGGAAGGAAGGAAGGAAGGAAGGAAGGAAGGAAGGAAGGAAGGGAGGGAGGGAGGGAGGGAGGGAGGGAGGGAGGGAGGGAGGGAGGGAGGGAGGGAGGAAGGAAGGGAGGGAGGGAGGGAGGGAGGGAGGGAGGAAGGAAGGAAGGAAGGAAGGAAGGAAGGAAGGAAGGAAGGAAGGAAGGAAGGAAGGAAGGAAGGAAGGAAGGAAGGAAGGAAGGAAGGAAGGAAGGAAGGATCCTTCTTATTTTGCTTGGTGTGTATCAAATTTAGGTCAAATATGTTTAACAGTAAGAATTTTTTTGTTTGTAAAAGGAAAAAATGACTTCTAATGGATTACGAAAAAAATGTCAGCATATGAGCTAGGACAGCAGCTTTCCTTTCCCCACCATATGCCCTAACCCTTAACTCTTTACGTCTTTGTACTATGCCATTAAAGGTTATCTGTTATCTGTTACACACAAACTCAGAGGCTGTCGTCGACTATGGACATCAGGAGCACACAGACTCCTTGATGTGTCTGATACATGTACCAGCCATTCCGCGTGCATGCAGAGTTTGCATGCAATGTTCAAGAAAACAATTTAATAAAGGAAATGGAACTGTCGGCTCCGCTACTGTAAGCAGGATATATTATCTGACTGCTGTATGCATTATCTTGCTGTCACTACATTTTTACTCTGCCCATCTAATTCTACTTTTTTGGCATCGTCTAATACTTATACTTGTCTCAGATCTTTGCAATGTTAGTCCTGTTACTTCGCTTATCAGATGTCTCATTCTATTGATTGCACTGATTTAGATTGTGTCATCTATCATGAGTCTTCATAAGAAACATAGAGCTGGAAGGGGCACTCCAAGCATCATCTAGTCCAACCCCCTGCACAATGCAGAAAATCCACATCTACCCCTCCCCCATTCCCCCAGTGACCCCTCTCTATAGAATGGTGGATTATAAATGGTGTAAATAAGCATAGAAAATTATGACTGTGTATCCTAGTTGCACCGGCCCTGATTAGTATTTTGATGGGAATATCTGGGTTGTTATGCAGAGGCAGGCAATGGCAATGTCTCTTGCCTTGAAAATGCCACCAGGGGTCGCCATAAGTCAGCTGTGACAGCAGATTGCAATGAACAGAAAGGCCAAGGTGGGAAAGGTTTTCCGTTCTTGCTTGTGCTTCATCTTTTCCTCTCCTTACGCAAAGCAGCAGTAAAGTTGAACCCATCTCTCTCTCTCTCGTTCCCTAGTACTAGCACCATTTTTTCATTCGGTGGATTAATGTAGTAAATTTTGGAAGAAAGCTAGCTTGAAACAAAGTGGTTGGGGAGGGGGGACATTGGGGGGAGGGTCTGGCTCCAGCGCTGAAGACGCGGGCCTTTGTGTTGTGCTTTGAGAACCGAGAACCATTTTCTGCCCCTCCTTTCATGGATCTACCCTAAGCGTGCCCCCAGGGTTCTGTCTCATATTGCTTTCTTTACAATGTTTATGTGTTGCCAGTGGGATGGAGAACAGATGTGATAGATTAACGGCTAATAAATCAGACAAAGAGACACACAAGACCATTTCTGCCTTCCGTCTTCTGCTACATGTAATGAAATCTGGATTTTCAGATGCATTCATTTTGCTTTCCAGCCTGCTCTCCGAATCCAAGTATCACACAGGGCCTAATCAGTGGGGGGATCCAACAGTATCAACCACTGGCTCGCCCCCGCTGCCCCACCCCCGTGCACCCCCCTACGGCCACTTAGAAGAAGAAGAAGAAGATCCCGGCTCTCCGATGCCATCGAAGTTGTTGTTCCCCGGCGTCCTCTACACCCCCGCTCTCGACGCGCTCCATGGTATACGGAGGAGTTGTACCGTATGAAGCAGGGGCTTAGACGTCTAGAGCGAGTGTGGAGGAAATCTTGCGACGAAGCCGCGCGAACATCTTATAGGACGCTTATGAAAGCCTATGAGATGGCGACGAAGGAAGCGAAGAGAGCTTTCTTCTCCTCCTCCATCGCATCTGCTAGCTCTCGCCCAGCACAATTGTTCCGCATAATTCGGTCACTGACCTCTTCAAATCCTCAATTGAGTATTAGCTGTGAGGCATTTATGAGCTTTTTCGCGGATAAGGTCACGTCACTCCGCCACGACCTTCCGTCCACATTGGCTACAATTAGTGAACTGGAGACTCCCTTGCCATCTTCAGGCCCTTGTTTGGCCCAGTTTTCCCTGCTCTCTGAAGCCGCTGTTGACAGAGCCTTAGCTGCTGTTAGACCTACTACTTGTCCTCTGGATCCGTGCCCGTCCTGGCTTGTGAAAACCTGCCGGGCAGAGCTACGACCCCATCTGTTGAGTATAATCAATGGCTCCCTTGAGCAAGGAGCCTTCCTGGATGGGTTGAAGGAGGCAGTGGTCCATCCACTTTCAAAAAGACCATCGTTAGATCCGAGAGATCTGGCCAATTACCGCCCCATCTCGAATCTTTCGTTTCTGGGGAAGGTAATTGAGAGAGTGGTGTTGGAGCAGCTTCAAGGTTTTCTGGATGACGCATCGGCTTTTGACCCCTTCCAGTCCGGCTTCCGTGCTGGGCATGGGACGGAGACTGTTCTCGTCGCCGTCACAGACACACTCCATATTCAGCTTGAGGCGTACCAGTCGTGTGCTGCGCCGTGGCTGTGAACGTTCCTCCTTCCTCTTCCTGTGTCCAGAGCAGGCAGTTTCGCACAGCGTGAACATGCACGCCACGCAGAAGGCGGGCAAACCACGCCTCCCTGCCCGGAGGGCCCTCATTGGTCTGTCGGGGGTTGGGGGGTTGAGGTTAGGGTTGACCTCGGAGCTCAGTGAAGGCGACAAAACATGCCCGCCAGGGGAACGGACGTCATGGGCAAATTTGGGAGGATTTGGTCCAGCAGTTCCTGCGTTAGGGCGTGAGTAACAAACTCACTGTTAGCTTTTTATAGATATAGACCAGCAGGATTTAGAAGAGGTGGGTTGGCCCTTGACCACTGTCTTGAATTGTACCGTCCATCTGACAGATATTCTTCTTCCTCTAATCATTGCCTTTATGCAACATTTACGGACCTTCGTGCAGCATTTGGTTCAGTTCCATGAAAACACCTCTGGGCAAAATTGGATAAAACATCAATAGACAAAGATAAGAGCCTTTGATTCATTTATAAACTATGTGAGAATCCAACTGCACAGATTTGTTGTAGATCAGAAGATCAGCTCTCTGGCCGCAGCTTGCTCAAAGATGCATTTAAGCCTTGCTACTGTTGAATCTCGATATGAATGATATGATTCCTTCTCTTCCAAGAACACAGTTCCATGCTCCTGTGCTGGCTAACCATAAGATTCCTTTTCTGTTTTAAGAAGAAGAAGAACAAGAACAAGAAGAACAAGAAGAAGAGCAAGAAGAACAAGAAGAACAAGAACAAGAAGAACAAGAACAAGAACAAGAACAAGAACAAGAAGAACAAGAACAAGAACAAGAACAAGAAGAACAAGAACAAGAACAAGAAGAACAAGAAGAGCAAGAAGAGCAAGAAGAACAAGAACAAGAACAATAAGAGTTTGGATTTATATCCCCCCTTTTTCTCCTGCAGAAGACTCAAAGGGGCTGACAATCTCCTTGCCCTTCCCCCCTCACAACAAACACCCTGGGAGGTAGGTGGGGCTGAGAGAGCTCCGAGAAGCTGTGACTACCCCAAGGTCACCCAGCTGGCGTGTGTGGGAGCGTACAGGCTAATCTGAATTCCCCAGATAAGCCTCCACAGCTCAGGTGGCAGAGCGGGGAATCAAACCCGGTTCCTCCAGATTAGATACACGAGCTCTTCACCTCCTACGGCACTGCAGATTATTCCATATTATTCCATATTATTCCATATTATTATCCCAATTAGAAGCTGCATTTACGTATACTGAAACCAGAAATGGGCTGATCATGACATGGACTTTGGTCAGGGTTCATTGGAGTTCAGAGCTGGAATAGGTGCCTTCAACTTAAGACAGGAGGCCCCATTTAAGACAGTATATCATTGACGGGCAATTTGGAGGAAGAGAGGGGAGCGTGGAGGCAAGGAAAGGAGAGGTAGGGTCTTGTCAAACAATGACAGCTGGTATTTGTGGGGAGGGGTGAAGCATTAGATTAGAAGAAGAAGAAGAAGAAGAAGAAGAAGAGGAGGAGGAGGAGGAGGAGGAGGAGGAGGAAGAAGAAGAAGAGGAGGAGGAGGAGGAGGAGGAGTTTGGATTTATATCCCCCCTTTCTTTCCTGCAGGAGACTCAAAGGGGCTTACAATCTCCTTGCCCTTCCCCCCTCACAACAAACACCCTGTGAGGAAGGTGGGGCTGTTGTGCTGTTGTGATGTTGTCGTCTGATGTTTGTGGGGAGTGATGTTAGTGTGATGTTGTCGTGATGCTCAAAAATTGTTGTGATGCTCAAAACATTGTCGTGATGCTCAAAACATTAGTGTGATGTTGTCGTGATGCTCAAAAATGGACAGAACAGAGTAACGGCAGATTAAGGAACTCCACACTAAAAATCAAAAGAGTGGAAATTGGGGGAAAAAAACACCTCGGCACAGAAAGCATATCGACAAAAAGCGGGGAATCCCTCCGCTTTCCCTGAAACAGCATAAAGACAGCCATGCTGAGTCTGGGTGCTCAAACAAAGTATGAAGATGTAACAGGCTGGGCTTGCAGAGAATATCATGTGTTAAATCTGTCTTATTCAGTGATTGATGGACGCTTCTCAGAGACCGTTGGATGACACCTATCCTGAGTAATGATGAGCTGTCTGTCAAATCCCATGTGATCTCTGGTTTGTCGGTAAGCGTGTTGGGGGCGGGGAAGGGGGATAAGAAAATAGACCTTACAAACAGGCCTGAGCAACCAAACAGCCATTAAATTACTTCTGACCGAGTGAACTTTACGCAGAGCCACGCGTTCAGCTGTAATTCTGCTTATGCTGTCACAGTTTCTTTGCTGTCCCTGTCAGAACATAGTTAATGATGAACAGGTCTGCTTTCTGTGTTCAGGAGCCAACAAACTGAAGAAGACCAAAAGTCTAAGCTACTAAATAAAAGAAGTATAAACATTTTTGCTCAGTGTATTTTTGTCAGGAACTGTGCCTAGTGGTTGAGGGGCGTTACTAGATTAATGGTTTTGTAATCATTCATATTGACAAGGATTGACATCTGGGTGACGGAGGCGTATTTTCACTTCAGTGTAATTGAACATACAATTAGGAGATGACTTTAACCGAGCACGATCCTGACATAACAGTTTTGTACCTTTTCTGTGCAATTGTCTCTTTGTTTGGACCTGACTATAAAACCTTTGCACTGCTTCTTATTCAGAGGAAAAGACCCTGATCTGACCCTGATGGACCCTCTCCTGGTATGCTGGTCTACCATAAACTTTTAAGCAATGATCTCCGTGTCCACTGGGGCAATTCCTAGCCAATGAGCCCCACCTCCCATGGGTCAGAATTCTCCAGCCCGGGTAGACACTAATTGAGAATAATGCATTCTGCATCCAAAGTTCCAGAACTTGTGGTTTCAGAGATGGGCTTTAATTTGCCATGTGGTATTTTAATGTTTTGCATTTCAGCTTGTACTCATTTTTTACTTTGCTCAAGTCCTTTGGCCAGTGGTGGGATTCAAATAACCTAACAACTGTTTGTCAACAAGCACCATTTTAACAACCGGTTCTGCTAAAGTGGTGCGAACCTGCTGAATCCCACCATTGCCTTTGGCCGAAGAAACAGCCCAGCGCCAGCCACACAGCATTCTACGCAGCAACAATAGGATGTGGATTCCCAGGACAGCTTTTGAAGAAGGGGTGGGGGGAAGACAGACGACCACACCCACCTCTGATCAAGAGGAGAATAATGGTCAGGCCCAGTATAAGACTGGGCATGGCAGCCTCTGTTCTCCCAACCGCTTGGGTTTCACCTTCCACAACTAATGATCTCAAAGGCTGCAAAATGATTCCCTGCAGCCAGGTACAGGGATCTTTTCCACAGCCATGAGCTCTAGCCGACAAAAGAGCATCCTCTGCGTTGCTATGTGCTGAACTAAGAGGCAAGGAATCTTACATTATAGATTCTGAACATCACTGTTCAGGATGCGATTTCTCCTCCAATGCAAATTTCACAAATTTATTGCCTAAATGGCCAGAAAAAGCACTTTCGGATGCCGTGTTAATTTCCAGGAATGATTGCACAGAAATCATAAATGTAGAATAGTTTACATCGGCTTCCTTGCCGGGTGAGATTGATTCCCACATCACATCCTAGTGACGCAAAGATCATTCCAGCAGCCCAAGCCGAGCTGCATCTCGCATATTTGGCAGTGAGGAAATTGCCTACTGGGTTCTTGGAAGGACTGTCTTGCATCTCGGATTGAATCACGGTCTGTATGAATGCAGAATGATAAGGAAACATGTTCCAAAAATCATTAGGAGCAAATGGGTTCAGATTAGTGGTGGGATTCGGCAGGTTCACACCACTTCGGCAGAAGCAGTTGTTAAAATGGTGCTTGTAAACAACTGGTTGTTAAATTATTTGAATCCTACCACTTGTTCAGATTTTTGGAAATCTTCTAACTGAACAACTGATTTTTGGAAATCTTCTAACTGAAATCTTCAACTGCCTGGTGGAATGCTCTACCTCCAGCTGTCCAGGCCCTGCGTGACCTTGGTGAGTTCCACAGGGCCTGTAAGACTGAGCTGTTCCACCGGGCTTTCGGAGGGGCTGGCCGCGGTTCTATCACCCCCCATTGAGGCTGCTGCCTTCCACCTGGTCGGGCCCTGATCCCCATCTTGGGTCCTACCTATCCCCTCCCTCCACTGGCCTTTAGATCGGGCGCTTTGTTGTTTTTAACTTGTATGGAAATTTGCAATCGCTATTTAAGCTTTTAAATTTTAAGTTTTTAATGAATTAAGCTGCATTCTTGTATTGGAAATGTTCTGTTGATTTGTTGTTTTAAAGTGCAGCCATTTTTGTGAGCCGCCTCGAGCCCTTCAAGGGTGAGGCGGCTTATAAATCTCATAATAAATAAATAAATTGCTGTAATAGAGTTAAGGAAGTCAAGTCATGTCAAAATTCCTGGCTTCCTTCAGGGAGCTTCCACACATGCAGAATAATGCACTTTCAATCCTCTTTCAATGCACTTTGCAGCTGGATTTTACTGTGCAGAATAACAAAATCCACTTGCAAACAATTGTGAAAGTGGATTGGAAGTGCATTATTCTGCATGAGTGAAAGTGCTCTCAGACCTTCTCTCCCAACTTCTGATCTTCTCTGCTCCAAATTAACCACTTTCTTGGCAAGAGTCTCACCAGTGGAAGGAAGAAACTCACATGCCTAGCAGGGCACGTTCCTGATTGCTAGTCCTCGATTAGACATTTCAACTATTAAGTGGATAAATCTGAATCTCAGATGAGGTGTAACCCAGTAGCAGCTGGAATAAGCTCTTTTAGCATTTATGGTAAATAACAAGAAAACTTGATGTTCAAACTTTGTGCCTTTCTCTTCCTAAACTAAGCGCCTGATTTAGGAAAATAAAATCACTGACCCCTTTCTTAATAAAGTTTAAATGAAAACCTCAGGATTCAAGATCATTGCTCTGGATTTATGACTTTTTAAAGAACACTATAGTGCAGCGGTGGCGACCTTATGGCATGGGTGCCAGAGGTGGCACTCAGAGCTCTTTCTGTGGGCACACATGCACAGAGTTCATCCTGTGAGGGGGGGTGGAAAATCACACCCCCACACACTAATAGCGATCTAAGGCTAGCCTGGGCACGATCCTTTACCTGGGAGTAAGCTCGGTTGCTGGCAATGGGGCTTGCTTCTGAGTAAACCCTCCTAGGGTTGTGATTCACACATTCGAAGCGTTGCACAGCTGCTTCACCAGGCTTACTCCCGAGTAACGTGCGCCTCGGAGCCAACCATTTTTTTCTAAACTAAAACCTCAATATTCAGGTTAAATTGCCGTATTGGCACTTGGCGATAAATAAGTGGGTTTTGGGTTGCAATTTGGGCACTCGGTCTCAAAAAGGTTCGCCATCACTGCTATAGTGTGATTAAAATGTAGAATTACATTATTTGGCATCAATATAATCTACGTAGACTCATTTTAGGATCTCAAAGGAATCAGTATTCTTTCTCCCCAGCTCATCCATAAATGGACAGGCTCAACTATTTATCAAAATAATCATGGAAATGTTTAAAATGTCAAACTGAAGCCATTAACAGGAAGGCAGGTAAAACTATTTTCTTGCGAAAAGTAAGATCTTTTCCCATAACAGTTTTGCAAATGGTCCTTGATAAAATATTGAGGCAACAAAGTTTTTAAAAGTTTAATTAAGAATATTGCTGGAAAAGTTGCCACCTGATATTTTCCTTGTCTGCACTGCTGGGCTCAGGGGGACCCTCGAGGCAGGGTTCGGGTTTTTTCTGAAAACTTTCAGGTTATTAAACCTGAACCCGAAAAATATGCCTACCTGCCTCTGAATTCCACCTGGGTCTGGGAGGCAGCAGGAAGTGAGCCTCTGTTTCTTGCTGCTCTGAGACCCAGGTGGACTTCAGAGGTTCTAACTAACAACAACAACAACCTTTATTTGGCATTTAAAAATAGGTTCTAGAGCATTGCCAGACATTTTTGAAATACAAATCAAGAGTACATTCAAAGCGCAGACAGGAAGATTGTATATAGCAGTATACATTACTTAGAAAGTAAAGTAAAATAAATTTTGCTACTTTTTCCAAGAGCATGACATCTGTGTTGTTTAACAGAAGCTCCACAACAGAGCAGTCAGAGTCACTTTCGGATTTGTCTAGGGCCAGCCTGGGAGAGAAATTCCTAATGCCCACATATCTCAGACAGTCAAGAATAATGTGAGCAAGAGTCTCCACTTGATTTTTACAGTGTGGACAAACCCGATCCTGGAGATGGATGGATAAGTAGCTGCACTCTTCTGTAATGGCCGATGGGGGAAGGTATTGGATCTGGCACCCTGTGATAATCCATCTCTTGCTGGGGTTCAGTTAATAATTCAAGATATTTGGCTATGTGCCCCTGTTCCGGTATTATTCCGACAGAGAGGGGTGAGCATGATTTATTTGCTTGCCCCAACAAGATATGATATTCCTGTTCTAGAAGTCTACTTTTTAAGGTTCAGAAAATCTCTCTGGGTGTCAGCATACAGAGATCTTCCAGTAATAAACCTATTGAGTAAATTTTTGATTTGAGAAGTTGATACCATTCGGAGGCAAATAGGTCTGGGCGCGCAGTGTATATTAAACTGCGCACATCAGAGTTAAAACATAATTTGATCCAATACTTGAATGTATTCAGCCATGGACTTCAGAGGTTCATCCTGACTGGGTCTAGCTTTAAACTGTTGGCTCTGCCTCTGAAGTCCACATGGAGGTGGAGCCTGCAGGTGAATGCTGGATTCAGCCAGGCTGCAGGTAAGGGAGGGAGAGAGGAGCTTTAGTTTTTAAGGCTGCAAAATCAGCAAAATTTTTGGATCTGATTTTTTTGAGGTCTAATGGAAAAAAACTCAAAAATACCAACAAAGTATTCGGGGAAGGGTTCTGGTTCGTGTTTACTGAACGCCAAGGACGTAGGTAAGGGGGGGGTTTTCTCGGGTTCAACCCCCCCATTGCATGTCCGAAGCTCCGCCCCCCGTTTGTGGGTTTTTTGTATTTTTCAGTGTTTTTTTTGTTTTTGGCCTGAAGGGGGCACAGTTTTTAGGCTAGCAGCACCAAAATTTCAGGGAGTTTTGGGGAGACTCTCCTGATGATTCTACCCACGTTTGGTAAAGTTTGGTTCAGGGGGTCCAAAGTTATGGACTCCCAAAGGGGGTGCCCCATCCCCCATTGTTTCTAATGGGAGCTAATAGAAGAGGGGCTACACATTTGAGGGTCCATAACTTTGAACCCCCTGAACCAAACTTCACCAAACCTGGGTGGTATCATTAGGAGAGCCTCCTAAAGATACTCTGAAAGTTTGGTGCTGCTAGCTTAACAATTGCACCCATGACAGCAGGCACCCCCCAAATTTCCCCAGATTCTCCTTTTAAATCCACCCCTTTGGCATGGATTTAAAGGGAGAATCTGAGGTCCCCAGTTTAAACATTGAAAGTGATGCTGTTTCAGGGTGGGGGAGAATCCCAGATTCTCCCTTTAAGGTGGATTTAAAAGGAAAATTTGGGCTCCCTAGTTTAAACACCATTGAAAGTAATGCTGTTTGGGATGGATTCCAGCATCACAGTGGCTGCCCATGGGGGGGGGGGGTGCGCAAAACTCAGATTTTGCACTGGGCTCCATTTTCCCTAGTTATGCCGCTGCCCAGAGGGGAGGGCAGAAGGGGCTGCCAGCTACCGGTTGCCAGCTGAGAGCCTAGTTGTTGGGGGGCAGGGGAGGGCGGGGCAGGGGGCCATTCGCACGTTGAGGTGGGAGCAGCTCCAGAGTGGCCACTGCCCATGGAGGCCCCACTGCATGGAGGTGCCTCCATTTCTATTTCCTATTCCCACACTCCATTTCCTTTCCCCACTCTCACCCTCTCTGCAATGTCTCACTCATCCGCCTAAGAATCTCACTCATTGAGATTCTTGAGATGCGCAGGGAAACAGTGGTCGTTTCCCCACTTACCTAGACCACCCTGTGCTGTGCGCTACTCTCAGCGGCGGTCATTTCTCTGGTGTGCGCCTCCCCGGGAGCTTCCCCTACCTACTCCAGCGCTTCTGGCAGCCTATGCGGGGTCATCAAAAGGCGCCAGGAATGACGCGAGCTGAGGGGGCGCGACCGCGGCACCGTCGGGGCGGCTGCGTTGCCGCCACCCCTGTAGTGGGGAGTGCCGGGGGACCCCACGCTACTTGGCGGCAGTAGCGTGCAGCAGATGGTAAGTGGGGAAATGACCAGTGTTTCCCTGGGAAAAGCATGGTGCTGCCTCGATTCAGAGGGGGCAGCCGTACAAATAGCACCCCCGGAAAAGTATTTCTACCGTTCCAGGGGCGCTGTTTTTTGCCCATGCAGAATCCGCCTAAGAGACAGGACAGGACATGGTACACATAAATCAATATGTAAATAAAAATGCATTTGCTCTTTGCTAGAAGAAGAAGAAGAAGAAGAAGAAGAAGAAGAAGAAGAAGAAGAAGAAGAAGAAGAAGAAGAAGAAGAAGAAGAAGAAGAAGAAGAAGAAGAAGAAGAAGAAGAAGAAGAAGAAGAAGAAGAAGAAGAAGAAGAAGAAGAAGAAGAAGAAGAAGAAGAAGAAGAAGAAGAAGAAGAAGAAGAAGAAGAAGAAGAAGAAAGAGCCAAAGAAGGAAGAAGAAGAAGAAGAAGAAGAAGAAGAAGAGTTTGATTTATATCCCCCCTTTCTCTCCTGCAGGAGACTCCAAAGGCTGGACAATCTCCTTGCCCTCACAACAAACACCCTGTGAGGTAGGTGGGGCTGAGAGAGCTCCGAGAAGCTGTGACTAGCCCAAGGTCACCCAACTGGCGTGTGTGGGAGTGTACAGGCTAATCTGAATTCCCCAGATAAGCCTCCACAGCTCAGGTGGCAGAGCGAGGAATCAAACCCGGTTCCTCCAGATTAGATACATGAGCTCTTAACCTCCTACGCCACTGCTAGGTGGGGGCTATTGATCCCCCTCTCATTAGTCCCCAGCAATAAGAGAATTAGGAATGCCTCCATAAATGAGAATTTCTTTTGCATTGATGTGCCAGTCTTGTGCCATTTGCCACAGTCTGTAGCATAATGCTACGAGCAAAAGAGGCAAAATAGAGAACTCCAGTACCTGCTTGTGTTTATGTCCCGAATCTCTCAACATAGTTGTTGCTGAGGTGGAATCAACCAGGTGTTGTTTCTCATCTTCCCCAAGCCCATCCAAATATTTGCAGGAGCTGTGAGAATGCCCGGGCAATTTTCATGTGGCATATTAATGTGACTCAGCTTGCCAGCAACGCAGCTTGGCTTTCATTAATGGCAGCTCCCGAACAACTAATTTCCATCTGTATGCAAGCAACATAACTTCCAGTTTTGCATGGCGCGCCGTCACACATACTTATAACCCATATCCACGTAGCAAGAAAGAGCAGAACGTTGATTTATCGCATGCCCAAAGTGAGCGGATAAGATAACGTTTTATGAGTTAGATACCGCTATAAAAATGGCTTGAAAAGGATGCAATACGAGTGGTGTATGGCCCTATCAGCATAAAATACAAAATACAAATTCCACTGTATGTTAAGAGCTGGTACGTGTGGTAATAAAAAGGTAATTAAAAGTCCTGAATCACAGAGTTGTACCGAGCAAACTCTCATGTAATAGACTTTGGGAGCCTCTGGATCTAGTGCCACTTTGGTTTGAAAAGCAATACAACTAAAGACAGTTCTCAGAGACAATTAAAAAGCCTTATTTGTTCCAACGTTCTCTAGCTGGTGGCAAAAGAACATGTGTCCCTTTGTTTAATAATCCAACAAAAATTGGCTACTTTGCTCATCCTTATTTTTGCGAACCATTTTCTTTAACAATGGTTAATTAATTGCCAATGCTCGTTCCAACCAAGTTCAGATTTGCTTGATTCTAATTTTTTTCCTTTTTTTCATAGCTTTCTACTTTTTGGCACCCGAGGAGACCCTAAAGCAATTACACCCAGTTCCCCTCTATAACCTCAGGTGCAAATAGCACAGGCGACGCATGGGGAAAATTATTTGCTGCAAAGTGATTTCCCTAGAAGCGCATTTGCTTGAGAAAGAAACAGGGTTGTATGCAGAAAAATAATATTTGAGAGGCTCTAAGTGTCCCAATGTTGCTCAGAGTTGATAGGATCATTTTATAGAGCTGGTTTAAATGAGTGCAAATAGCTGTGTCCAAAACCTCCCCCCACCCCGCAATTAACTGATATTCTGGTCATCTTAACACACTTAAATATACTGCTTAAGTGTGGGGGCTTCACATACGTATCCTGGACATAGTTCAGGCAAAACACTGCCCTGTGAGACGAAATTTACCCAAGGCATTCTGCTACTGGCAGGTCTCCGGAGATAACCTGATCAGAATAAATATAGCTGAATTTGGATTCTCTCCATGGTTTCTTCCCCAAAGCTTTATCAGGAGAAAGAGGGTACCCTATAGCAGGTAGAAGCTTCGCTACATTTGGCTTTATTAGGGGGAATATTATTTGTTTAAATGTGGGAATCAAAGCCGGAAAAAAGAGAGACCAATTATTTTTCTTGGCTGTAGACTTTGGAACCATTGCTTTTCCCCCCCTGATATTCTAAAACGTTTTATCTCTTCTTTTGGCGTAATTCGTCCCTGCAATTTTTCCACATCTCAGTTCTACTCCGTCTCATAGCCTTTTGGTTGAAAGAGCTATTGTCATGCCAATCTTTCTACAAATCTAACACTGTGGATGTTGCATTTCTAGTTATTTTGTTTCCATTTTATTTATTTAAAACATTTAATAGCCCCATCTCTGCCTTATGAAAGTCAGGGCAGCTTACAGTGTGGTTAAAATACATAAAATAGAATAGCTATATTACATTTTTTTAAAAACCTCAAAATTCACACAGTTTAGGACTGCCAAGGAAGTTAATGGTTTGGTTGGTTTATGGTTTATTAGATTTGTATACCGCCCTCCCCCCCGAAGGGCTCAGGCCAGAGAACAACAGCTGCAATAGCAATATAATATCATATAATAGGCAACAAACATCAAAGAACACACTATCAACTGAATTCAGTACGGCGACGCAATGAAGAGACGAGACGCAGCGATATCATCCGGTGGAGAGAAGCCAGCGGCGGGCTAGCGCGATCCATGGATCTGGCTAATCTGCCGTACCGTGGTCCCTGGCACCTTTTATTAGGGTTTGGGGAAGGCGGGAGAGCGGGAGAAAGTTGAGCAATTCATAGCCTGCGGGGGCAGTGTACATGCAGGAAGAAACGTCTCCATCTGGGTCAATTCCACATCTGGGGGTCTTGTGACCCATGACTCAGGCATCTGGTGACCTGTGAGTCAGGGGGATCTCGTGATGGGTGTGCGTGTGCGCCCAGAAGGGGACAGATGGTGCAGGCATTCCTGTGCACTTTCTGAAACTCTGCTGGATTCGCAGGCTCACCCCTACAATCAACAACATGAAATAAATATCAATATCTTACAATGAAACATTCTATCTACAATAAGTATAACCTTTTAAAAATATAACAAAAGCATCGACATCATATCAAATGTTACATAAACCAAGGCATCAATAATCATAACATAACATCATGAAATGTTATGTTATAACATAATCAAGTGTGGTTCTAAATAAAACTGTCAACAGCCTCCTAAAAATGAAAGTGAGAAGGCCAGGCACTCCTCCCTAGGGATGTTGTCCCATAATTGTGGGGCTGCCACAGAAAATGCCCTGTTTTATATTTTCACCAAATGAGCTTCTTCAATTGGTGGAACAGTGAAGAGGGACTCTCCCTGTGATCTTAATATCTGGGCAGGAATGACAGAAGACGGTCTTTCAGATACTTTTAAAGGTCTACATGGTCCCAAGCCACGTAGAGCTTTAGAGGTCAAAAAAACTAACACCATGAATTGGGTTTAGAAGTGGACAGTGGCGTAAAGCCCACGGGGATGACTGAACCAGGAATAGAGCAATTCTCAGTATCTGTGGTGGGGCTTGATTACAAAAGAATTGGAAACGTTTGAGACTTTTTTCTTAAGATGTCAGTTGGTTGCCATGGAAAAATGGATAGAAGTGGAATATTATTTCCTTGCCTTCCACCTCTCACTGCAGTCCAAAATCTTGTTTATGGGGAGTAAGGAACTGTGAAGAACATCAGGAGGGAGGGGGTGGAGATCTGCCACCATGGGGTGGGGGGGGGAACTACAGGAAATCACCACTCCTTCTATAAGCAGTACTTTTTCACCATATCCAGCATAATGGTCAAGGAGCCAACATAGTGTAGTGGTTAAGAGTGGTGTGGACTTTAATCTGGAGAACCAGGTTTGATTCCCCACTCCTCCACCTGAGCAGCAGAGTCTTATCTGGTGGACCACATTTGCTTCCACACGTCTACAGTTTTGCTGAGTGACCTTGGGCTTTTCACGGTTCTTCAGCGCTCTCTCATCCCCACCTACCTCATAAGGTGTCTGTTGTGGGCCAGGAAGGAAAAGGAGCTTGTAAGTCACCTTGAGTCTCCTTGCAGAAGAGAAAGATGGGGTATAAATACAAACTCCTCCTCCTCCTCTTCTTCAAGGTCAACAATAGCCCACACATCATGGTGCCTGCAAATGACAGGGGGGTTTAGTTTATTTTGTGAGTTTTAAATTGTGAGTAAGCTGCCTTCGAGCTACAGGGAAAGGCAGGATATAAAAAGTTCATTACCTAAATTCATATAATTTATCTTTCACCAAAGTTCATTGTATCAAAACATAGTAAGTGCTCCTGGTGTACATGAGGCAGGAATGTAGCCTCAGTTGAGCTAGAGAGTGGGAAAGGATGAATAGTTAAAAAGAAACAGACATTTTAAGAGTGGGAAACAATTGTTTCATATTTGAGAGTGCGGTTATGTGAGGGGGGAGGATAATCATGGATTGTCTTCAAGGCATATCAGTGTGTCAGTCATTTAAAACTGAACTTCTTGCAACAACTCAGTTTAAAAAAAAAACATAGTAAGTGCAAAAGCTTTTCTTCCAAGTATTTTTCTGCCTTTTAGTTCCGATAGATTGAAAAAAATCTGTTTATGTCTCTTTTAAAATGTAAATATTAGATCTGTAAACAAAATTAGTTTCCCCCCCCCCCCGAAATTCTCAAAAAGCTTAATGACTTGTTCATAGAAAGTCAGATGGGAAAAAAAATCCTTGACCAAATCTTATATGGATAACTTGATCCTATATGAATCCTGTGTTAAGGTGTATACCCAGTGGTGGGATCCAAAAGCAAAGTTCCTCACCAGTCTCCCTTCAGGAGTGTAAGGTTACTCATTATTTCCAGTGTAAGTGCCAGAGAGGGGGTTACTAATTGGGTCTGCTTTTCCATTAGAAATTCCATTAGGTCCAGAAATCATAAAGTCCTGTTGTTTCCTATGTGGCTGGTTATTAGTAAGCAGGTAGAAAATGGGAGATAATTCTCTCCTGTTGGGCTGTTTTAAAAACATGTTTTTTAGGAAATATGGTAAAGTTCCTTGTTTAAGGAAAGGATCCTTCTTTTGATTTCTAGAAACAAAATTAAGTATTCAAAAGTATTAAGTATTTGACAGGCAGTCAATTAGAGAAGTAGTTGTTTCTGTCAGCAGTAGACGATCGGACTTGCTATAATGAGTTTAAATTATGGACAGAAAGATACCAGCTGGAAATTAGGAACTTTTTTTTACAGTAACAGAGAAATTATTAATGCCCCGCCCCCAGAATGCTCGGCCACGCCCACATCATGCCCCGCCCAGCCCCATTGGCGCTACGCCACTGTTTGAATCCCACCACCATGGGAACCTGTTACTAAAATTTTTGGATCCCACCACACTGTATACCCTGGTTCTGGCATGTTATGCAAAATTCACAGATTCAAGGAGGAAACAAACAATACAGAAGAGAAGAGTTTGGATTTATACCCTGCCTGGCATTCCTGTAAGGAGACTCAAGGCAACTGACAAACTCTTTTCCTTTCCTCTCCCCAGAGCAGACACCTTTTGAGGTAGGTGGGACTGAGAAAGTTCTGAGAGAACTGTGACTAGCCCAATGTCACCCAGCAGGCTTTATGGGGAGGAGCAAGGAAACAAACCCGGTTCTTCAGATAAGAGTCCACCATTCACGTGGAGTGAAGAATCAAACCTGTTTCTCCAGGGCTCATTCCGCACATGCAGAATAATGCACTTTCAAACTGCTTTCAGTGCTCTTTGAAGCTGTGCGGAATAGCAAAATCCACTTGCAAACAGTTGTGAAAGTGGTTTGAAAACGCATTATTTTGCGTGTGCGGAAGGGGCCCAGGTTAGAGTCCACCATTCTTAACCACTACACCACACGATCAACTAAACTGGCACTCACTTGTAATAAGTGGACATACATTCATACACAGTGGCGTTTCTGCCTAGGGACAGGGGGTACCCTATAGCCAAGTCTCCATCGGTCACATGGGGCCACCACCATTCCCAGTTTCAGTGATTTTTAAATCCTTTTTAAGATGGGGGCGCCAATTGGCCTTAAATCTTGCAGGGTCGTTTGTGTGATTTTTAAATAGCTTAGTGACACCAAATTCCTTGTGGGTACCCAACCAGAGGCGCATTTTAGTCCCTGACAGATACCACCCAAGTTTCAGTGATGTTTGGTCCACTGCACTCGATGATATTACCCAGTTTGGTAATTTTTGCTCAGAGCAAAGGACGCCCAAATGGGACGTTCCCCATCCCCATTGTTTTCAATGGGAGCTAACAGGAGATGGGGGTTTTGCATTTGAGGGACCATAATCTTTGCTCCCCCTGAACCTAACTTCTACCAAACTTGGGTGGTAATTTCATAAGTTATTAGTTACCAGATGATACCCTTGAAATTTTGTACCTTAAGTGTCACTTCAGCTTTAAAAATTACACTCCCCTGCCAGGCAACCCTCAAGAAAGTTGCTCAAGATTCTTTGTTTTGTAGTGGACTTTGCTCCATTGAAGCCAATGGGGAATTTCTGAGGTGTAGTAGGTAGGCTTGCACATTTTTTTGAAGATAGAGGCACCAGACTTTCAAGGTGGTGCTTCAGGAGGTCCTCCGGTGTGGAATAGCCAGTATCCAGGCATAGAGCATCCTTTGCCTCTGAGGGTTCAATTTTATGGACCCCCAAAAGGCTTATTTTGTTTCTACATGCTCCTGCACATGAAAGCCTCGCCGGCTGAGTTCTCTCAGAACTCTTCTTCAACTCTGTCCCCCCCCCAATCTCCAGAAGCTAAAAGCTCACCAAGCTTTCGATGCTTCTAATCCACCAAGATCTTCTTGAGTCCACATTGAAAGTCTGGTGCCTCTATCTTCAAAAATGTGCAGCCAGTGCTTGCTAATGACTCCGTAGAAATTCCCCCAAGAATCTTCAAGCCAGGCTCTTCAGCAAGTTCTGTGGTGGGAAAAATTACTTTTACCACCATAGACTCTCAATGGGGCTTTCTGTACTGCTCCAGTTGGCTCCTGTGGTGGTAGAGGTTTCAAATGGGAGGCACTGTGGTAGGGTCTTGCTCTGAGTGTAAAGCATCTCCCGCAAGGGCCGCTGGTGTGAGTCCCCTGGGAAAGGAACCAAACTGGGCCAATTAAAAAATGCTGTGGGCACCAAGTTGAAGGTGAACCTGATGCCCACAGCATTCGGCCATCCCAGGCAAACTTTAGTGCCCCCACCCAGAGCAAGACCACTACCACATTGCCTCCTGTTGAAACTTCTACTACAGCACCAGCAGGGCATAACAGAAAGCCCCATTGAAGCCTATGGTGGTAAAAGTAATTTTTTTCCCACCACAGAACTTCTGTTGAAGAGCCTGGCAGATTCTGGGGAATTTCTGAGTGTGTAAGTTAATTGACCACACATTTTTTGGAAGATAGAGGCACCAGACTTTCAAGGTGGCTCCAAGAGGTCTTGGGTGCCAGCATCCAAGCTTGCGGAGCTTTGCTTCTGGAGTGGGCGGGGGGGGGGGGGGTTGGAGAGAGTCTCTCGGAGAGAACTCCAGCCCGCCGGCTCCATGGGCAGGAGCATGGAAACAAAATAAGCCTTTTGGGGGTCCATAAGATTGAACCCTCAGAAGCAAAGGTCTCTATGCCGGGGTGCTATTGCCAGGAGGGCTGCCGGGAGCGACCTTGAAAGTCTGGTGCCTCTCTATCTTCAGAAATGTGCAACTCCGCCTCTGCAGTTCCCCATTGGCTACAATGGAGCAAAAGTCACTCGCAAAACAAAGAATCTTAAGTAATCTTTCTTGGGGTGCCTGTAAGGGGTGTATTTTTAAAGCTAGTGACACCAAAATTTCAGGGTATCATCTGGTAACTATTCTTATGATGCCACCCAAGTTTGGTGAAGTTAGGTTCAGGGGGAGCAAAGTTATGGTCCCTCAAATGCAAAACCCCCATCTCCTGTTAGCTCCCATTGAAAACAATGGGGATGGGGGCATTCCATTTGGGCGTCCATAACTTTGCTTCCCCTGAACCAAACATCACCAAACTTGGGTGGTATCATCAGGGCAGTCTCTGGATGGTACCCTGAAATCATGGTGCTGTTAGCTTTAAAAATTCCCTCCCTGCAGGCCGAAAAACACCAAAAATACCCCCCCAAAGCCCAAATACCTTGCATTCACATTTGTTCATATTTGGGCAGGACATAATTGGACACTTTTTGTCCAAATGTGCCCAATTCCTGTCCCAGATTCTGGCTGAACCTGATATCTGTTTCATCTAAATCTCCAACCCTCAAAAAAGTGATGTTGTTTCAGGGAGGGGAGATTCAATTAAACAGCATCACTTTCAATTTTATTTAACCGGAGACCCCAGATTCTCCCTTTAAGGTGGATTTAAAAGAAGAATCTGAGCTCCCTAGTTTAAGCACCATTGAAAGTGATGCTGTTTGGGGGTGGATTCCACTGGAGGTGTTTTGTGAGAGATGATGCTGACATGTGTTTGGTAAATGTTTTGCTGGGGATGGTTTGTGAGAGGTTTACATGCTTAATACCCACTTGCACTGGCAACCTACCTCATAGGGTTGTTGTGATTAGGAAATTAGGAAAAGAGTTGGTGGGGAGAGAGCCATGTATGTTTTGATGGGAGTGGGAGGTGTTTTGTGAGCTGGTGCAAAAAATAATTGTTTGTTCATGGTGGGGGAGGGTGGCTGCCCATTCCCCGGGGGGGGGGCGGGGGTGCCAAACTCAGGTTTTGTCCCCGGGCTCCAGTTTTCCTAGGTTCGCCCCTGTTCATACACACAATCCAGTTCAGCTGTTAAGTCCACATAGAGCAGTGGTGGCAAACCTTTGGCACTCCAGATGTTATGGACTACAATTCCCATCAGCCCCTGTCAGCATGGCCAATTGGCCATGCTGGCAGGGGCTGGTGGGAATTGTAGTCCATAACAGACATAGAGTATGGAGTCCATGCACACATTGTAGTCCGTAACAGACATAGAGTATGGAGTCCATGCACACATTGTAGTCCATAACGGACATAGAGTATGGAGTCCATGCACACATTGTAGTCTATAACGGACATAGAGTATGGAGTCCATGCACACATTGTAGTCCATAACGGACATAGAGTATGGAGTCCATGCACACATTGTAGTCCATAACGGACATAGAGTATGGAGTCCATGCACACATTGTAGTCCATAACGGACATAGAGTATGCAGTCCATGCACACATCTCCAGTAAGGAGGAGACTGAGCTATGTCCTATCCTTAATCTGAGATTAATTGTAGCTCCATGCACAGCTGTCTGTTTCATTGGCCTCTTCACCTACGGGTGTGAAAACAGTGCCCGACTTTGAACCAGCATCATCATTGGTCTCTTAGGATGTTCTTGTCCTCTGAACATCAGCTACATGATGTGCAGCCCTGATTTGCAAGCAGCATGATTGGCCAGGCACAGTATGCGTCTGTGGGTGTCTCTAGAGCAGGGGTGGCCAATCTATGGTGCTCCAGATGTTCATGGACTACAATTGGCCATGCTGGAATTGTAGTCCATGAACATCTGGATCCTAGGTTGGCCATCCTTGCTCCAGAGCCAAATGCGGGTGGAAACAAATATGGCTCTTTAAAAAAGAAAAGCCATATGTTGAAACTGAGGTATATCGGATGCTCTGGCAATCAAGCTTAACAAAGTTAATAACAGTATTCCCTGTTATTATGTATGGATGTGAAAGCTGGACAATGAAGAAAGAAGACCGGAAGAAAGCAGATTCCTTTGAAATGTGGGCTCATTCTGCACACGCAGAATAAGGCACTGTCAAACTGCTTTCAGTGCTCTGTGAAGCTGTGCGGAATGGCAAAATCCACTTGCAAACCTTTTCTTCACGCAACGTGTGATTGGTGTTTGGAATATGCTGCCACAGGAGGTGGTGATGGCCACTAACCTGGATAGTTTTGAAAAGGGCTTGGACAGATTTATGGAGGAAAAGATCTATGGCTACCAATCTTGATCCTCCTGATCTGAGATTGCAAATGCCTTAGCAGACCAGGTGCTCAGGAGCAGCAGCCGCAGAAGGCCATTGCTTTCACATCCTGCATGGGAACTCCCAAAGGCACCTGGTGGGCCACTGCGAGTAGCAGAGTGCTGGACTAGATGGACTCTGGTCTGATCCAGCTGGCTAGTTCTTATGTTCTTAGAGATTTTTTACAGAAAGGGAAATGATAGCGGGGAGCAGTTGCCAGTAATCCAAATGTGAGCCATGCACGGGTTGATGCTGGTATCTTCACGCAGGCATCCCTGTGCATATTTCTGACTCATGGGGAGACCTCTTGTGTGCCACTCACCACAACCAGCAGGCTTGTTATAAAATATGAATTCTCATATCTTTGGCAGGAGAAACTGACACATGTTACGTTTGGCACATATTTTGATTCCAAACAAACTGCAGTCTATTTAAAGGGAGGAAATGTCCCCAAAATCTCTTGTTAATTGGGTGGCCAAAATCACTATGTTTCACTGTGCTGACGTCCAGGACTTGAAGCCATACTTTGACATGGGGCAGAATGTTTCCTTCAGTGGTGGGATCCAAAAATTTTAATAACAGTTTCCCATGGTGGTGGGATTGAAACTGTGGCGTAGCGCCAATAGGGCTGGGCGGGGCACAGCGGGGGCGTGGTCGGGCATTCTGAGGGCGGGGCATTCCTGGGCGAGGCTTTGGCAAGGACGCAGCCGCTGCACCAATCCTTGGGCAGGAAACAAATGCACGCAGGCACAGACTGCCACGCACACCGGTGCACCTCCTGCTAGCCTGCTTCAAGTTCTGCGCGCTACTGCTGAGAGGAGGGGCATAACTAAGGCAAAAATCACATGGCAAAATTGCCAATTAGTAACCCCCTCTCGGCACACACAAATAATTAGTAACCTACTCTTGGGAACCTGTGAGAACCTGCTGGATCCCACCTCTATTTTCCTTCATGGAGATTCACTCCTCACCTTTTGCAGACGGGATAACTCTACGTAGGCGTTGTTTGTTTGCAAAGCTATACATTTTTTTTTCAATTTAGAATAACAAAATCTAAGGTTTGACTTTATAACACAACTAGCATGAACATCCACAATGTTTTTAATTTATTTACTTACTTACTGCATTTATAAACTGCCATTTTCTCCAGTGAGGCATCAAAGCAACTTGCACTGTTCTGCCCTGCATCCACTTATCTTCTTAACAATTCTGCGAGGTAGGCTAGGTTGGCAGTACACAGCTGGTCTAAGATCATCCAGAAAATTTATATGGCAGAACAGGAATTTTCAGCTGGATTTCTCAGATCCAAGTCCAACCCTGTATCTGCAGCACTACACTGACATTTAAATCAATAATGAATTAATACATTAAAAATAATTAAAAACTGCTAAGGAGCAGCAGTGGCATAGGAGGTTAAAAGCTCGTGTATCTAATCTGGAGGAACCGGGTTTGATTCCCCGCTCTGCCACTTGAGCTGTGGAGGCTTATCTGGGGAATTCAGATTAGCCTGTGCACTCCCACACATGCCAGCTGGGTGACCTTGGGCTAGTCACAGCTTCTTAAAGCTCTCTCAGCCCCACCTACCTCACAGGGTGTTTGTTGTGAGGGGGGAAAGGAAAGGAGATTGTAAGCCCCTTTGAGTCTCCTACAGGAGAGAAAGGGGGGATATAAATCCAAACTCTTCTTTTTCTTTTTCTTCTAATGTACCTTGAGCCCTGATCTGGATGGTCCAGGCTAGTCACATTTCATTAGATCTCATCAACAAAGCCTTGAATTCAGGGAGAACTGCCCCCGGAATGCCCCCGCCACGAGGGGGAACTGCCCCCGGAATGCCCCCGCCACAATCCCACCCCTGCGCACACCCAGTGCATCATGCACCCTCCTGTCCCATTGGCGCTACGCCACTGCTTGAATTGTGCTTGGAAGGGAGACCATAATGAGCTTGGTTCGCAATTGGATGGGAGACCACCAAGTAAGGCCAGGGCTGCTGTGAGGAAGCAAGAAATAGCCAACTGCCCCTGAACATTTCTTGACTTGGTAACCTTGTGTGGTTGCCAAACATAAGCGGCAACTTGATGGCAAATAAATGTATCTTGAGGTATTTATGGCCGAAGGCTTTTTCAACCACAAGTTCAACAATGGGGCATGAGCCCAGCATTGCGGACAAGGCAGTTTTCTCTCTATAGTTATATTTACCATCTTGGTGTATTAGATACAAATAGTAGGCATGCATTCACTGAGATCCTTGCCAATTCACCAGCTTCTATTGGTATGAGTCCTACTTTCAGGGTACCACCTTTTTTTTGGAGAAGAAATCTGGAATCTGGGGTTTTATCTTAAGGCAGAGAGAGCAAACAACTCCAGAGACTGTCTGAAGCCATTGCAGGTGGAGAGAAGGGGCTGCTTATATTCCCCAAAAGTTTTGAATGTCCCCCCAAAGAGTTGTAGATCATTCGGGGGGGGGGGGCAACATATAGCTTCCATTAAGAATCACTGGTGTCGTGTACAGGAGAGGAAAGGTGAGGTTAAAATCCAGAAAGACATGAAATGACGTCGTCAGAAATTGCTTGACAGGTGACTTTTGCACTTGTTTTCTGAACACCGTTTTTCGTTGTTTAATTGTTTCATTTGCTGCACTGATGGGTATTACAGAGAAATATTTAACTAATAACCGAGAGAAAACCTTTAGCCTGCCTCTTTTTGTATCCATCATTGAAAAATAATGTGCTTTGTTTTACAGTCGATGACCTCAGCATATCAGTTGACTGAAAAGCAGATCGATTATCACAGAAGGATTGATTCCCCGAATTAACCCATTCAGGATTGTTGTGTTGCTCACTGTAGAAAACACTGTTCTCAGATAACATACAATAAAGTGCTGTTTTTCCTTATTATTTTCAAAGTCACCATTACTAGTGAAAGTGGTCAACTACAAACGTTTCAGTGCTTGAAAGAAAATATCTTTTTCTGATCCATCCGATTATTTTGTAATCTACAATAAGTCTGAAGGCAATCTTCCTTCCTTCAGGTTGCTCCTTTTAACAGTTCTCGGAATGTTCATCCCTCTCTAAAATATTGAAAGATATTCTATAAATGAGTCTGTTATTCAAATTGAGAACCTTCTTCTCTAACAGCTTCACTGTTTGTTAGAGCATGAAACAAAACAAATGACTCCCAAGTGTAACTAAATGCAAAAATAAAAAGTAACTGCTCAACTTTAATAGTTTTTTTTTTAAAAAAAATGCTATTAAACATAATGGTTCTTTGAAATTCAAACAGCACTACATTTAAAGTGATGTTCATTTTTAGAGTATTTTGTTTACTTTTTAAATATTGATGGCGTGTGACATTGCACTTATATGGCGAAATGATAGCCAAAGGAATTTAAATAATTGCCAGATATCCAAGAGTCAAAAGTTTGTTCTCTTTCTGGACAAAGAGGTAGGAAAAATGCAGGAAGTTCAAAAATCTCCCTACAAATTAAGTGAAATTTAAGATTGATAACATTGGGAGGAAGAACCATCACATACCATTATTTTGATAATGAATTCTGAAGTTCCTTTTAATCTGATTATTATTCATTCTGGTCTCTGACAAAATACTGAAGAAATATGGTAAAGCAGAACAATATTGGGGAGAATCCACAGTTCTATCAAAAAACACTGTCTCCTTCATTTGTCAGCAATCAGTTGGTTGGTACAGAACTCTCCAGCTACAATCACGACTGCTCAGTCATTCTATTCAGATGAATGTCTGCAAGCTCAAAACTTTATCCATACTAACTGGGAAACACCATGCATGTCACTGGTGTTCAAAACTAAACTGGTAGAAATATTTGACCAAACACCACCTGAAGACGGAGGTCAACCTATAACAAAAGAAATAGGACACAGCACCTGCTATGATAAGCTACCAGAAAATGAAGACATCAAAATACTACTGAAAAGAAACAAAGAAATCTTCAATCTGCATTATCCAGCAATTCGTAATGGAATCAGACCTACGTTGGTGAGTAACTGGTCTTCTATTATTCAAAAAATACTATTTGACTATTTTAAAAGTAAAAATATAAACCCAGATGATGTTACATGGTTCATGCAAGTAGAAGAGGGCACGGCAACTGAATTACATATTCATGTACTGCTGGGATACAAAAACATGAAAGTAGGACAAGGCAAATCAACGTCACTTCTTTCTCCATTGGTTTTGTTGATTCTCACTGAGATCATTATGCTACCAAATCCAGTCGGGTCTGATGAGCTGGATCCCACCCAGAATAGCAGAAAAGATGTCTGATTTATAGCTGCTCCGTTTGCATAAGAGCTACATAAGAACAAGTGGTCATTTTTTATTTCCAGTAAGTGCTTCTGCTGTGGACAGAAATAAAAAGACAACAGGTGGTCGTGACTGTCTAATTTGGATGTTCAATATGATTTGATTGAAGAAGGTCACCATTGGAGACTGGTGGGGAGGAATGATTGTTGAAAACATTGTTGTGTTATTCTTAAGTGGAAATGTGAGACAGGTTATGGTCAAGTTGACTTAGCACAAGGGTTTCTTGCAATGAATTTCTCATGTTTCCACATACATGTCCAAATGTTAGAATCCTGGTGGTGGCAACATAATAAAAAAAAATCAGAGGGGAGCTTCTCACTGATGATGGAAAGTTGAAAACACAGACAAGCGTGTTGTGTTCTGTTGCATGCTCTTGTTACGGCTGTGGGAGTTCCAGCTTCATAACAACGTCTTGGGGATTGCTTAGCACGGGTCCCGATGTCCAGGTACAACCAATTAGTATAAGCTGTAGCGTGCCGTTGGCTGCGGAGACCTAGGAAACAAGCCGTAGGTTGGTTTATTACATGAATGTTCTGATACAAGATTCATCGTAGTGTTGAAGTGACTTAAAAGGAAATACACAACCTACGGGTTTTGATTGAATTGCTGAATGAATTGAAATGTATTTATACATGTAATTTACTGTAACTGGAAAATATTGTAAATAGTCTTGCATACTTAGTGGGAATATTTATCTGGTATATGGATTAATGTGATATATTGCACAAATACATATGCCATTGCAGTACTTATATGCAGCGTCTTTGGTATTTTGGATCATACATTGCTTGATGAATTCCATTGCATAAGGTTATACCAGTTATGGCGAACCTTTTTGAGACCGAGTGCCCAAATTGTAACCCCAAACCCAATTATTTATCACAAAGTGCCAACAAGGCTATTTAACCTGAATACTGAGGTTTTAGTTTAGAAAAAACGGTTGCCTCCGAGGTGTGCGCGTTACTCAGGAGTAAGCTTGGTGGTAGTCGGTGGCTTTGCTTTGAAGCAACCATGCAACTCTTCCAATGGGTGAATCACAACCCTAGGAGGGTTTACTCAGAAGCAAGCCCCATTGCCAGCAACTGAGCTTACTCCCAGGTAAAGGATCGCACTTTAGTTCTTCGCATGAAAATCAGTGGGGTTTAACAGCGCTGAACAGGGTTACCTACACTGCTTCCCCAAAACTAGGTCTTAGGCCTAATGGCCCAGGCTAGCCTAGATGTGGCGGGGGGGCACTCTGTTTGCATGTGCTCACAGAGAGGGCTCTGAGTGCCACCTCTGACACCCGTGCCATAGGTTCGCCACCACTGGGTTATACTAATCTTCAGAGGCATGTCATGGAAAGGCATGTTTCTCTCTCTCCACCAAGACTTACTGTTTCTCTGACTCAGTGATTCCTCCCCCTGCCCCAGGGCTTTAATCATTTTTTTTGGACTTATGGTACTCTTTGGTTTTAGCTTGTTTTAATGATAAATGTTTGTTTTGGTTTTAATTTTAATTTTTAAAAATTTATTACTCCCCTTAGGTTTTGAGGGGCAGAAAGGCAGGATAAAAATCTTGTACATAAATATTTCCAAAGTGGTTTATACCCATTCTCCCTCACAGGGAGAGGGAGTAGCCCCAAGGTCACCAACGGAAGCCCATGGCAGAGTGGGGATCGAACCCGGGTCTCCTCAGGTCCCAAACTAACACCTCATCCAGTGGTGGGATCCAAAAAAATCCTTAGTAACAGGTTCCCACATGGTGGTGGGATTCAACCGTGGCGAAGGCCAATGGGGCGGGCACCCATCTGGGCGTATTGGGTATTCCGGGCGGGTACTTCCCATGGGCTGTGGCAAGGACGCAGTCAGCTTCAGTCCCTAAGTGGGAAATGAATCCACGCAGGCGAGGGCTGCCACGCACCGGGCACACCTCCCGCTAGACTGTTTCCAGTTCCCGGCGCTTACTGCTGAGAGAAGAGGTGGGCGAATTCAGGCCAAAATCACGCGGCAAAATTATCAATTAGGTAACCCCTCTGGCACACACAAATAATTAGTAACCTACTGAAACCTGTGAGAACGCGCGATCCCCACCTCTGCTCTCACTACTTCACTCACATGTGTGATATGTCCTTGAACCAAGCTACATCTGTTGACAACTCCAATCTTATGCTTAGTTGCTTAGAGATAGGTTTCAATTGAATTTAATGAGGTTCACCCTACTGAGAGTAATGCGACACAACTCCAAAAGCTAGCCTAATCTCAACAGATCCTGTGAAGCTGCTGATGGGCCCTGATTAGTTTCTTTGGATGGGCCATCTCCCAAGGAACAATTGTGACAGAGGCCGCAGTGGTAACAATCTCCAGGCATCCTCTGAAGATGCCAGCCACAGATGCAGGCTAAACGGGCCAGAGAGAATAAGCTACCGAACACGGGCCATACAACCTGAAAACCCACAACACCCTAGTGATTCCGCTGTGAAAGCCTTCGGACAGTTCATCTCCAGACATCTCTTGCCTTGAAACTC
Organism: Sphaerodactylus townsendi; assembly: GCF_021028975.2. Taxonomy (NCBI): domain Eukaryota; kingdom Metazoa; phylum Chordata; class Lepidosauria; order Squamata; family Sphaerodactylidae; genus Sphaerodactylus; species Sphaerodactylus townsendi. Next base: position 6,664,192 of record NC_059434.1, read on the forward strand.
TACCGTTGCTAAGTCAGATGTGACTTGACAGCATCATGAAAAAGAAGAGTGTGCGGGGAGGGAAGACCGCATGGTATAGCCCTGCAGTGGCTGAACCTATGGCACTCCAGATGTTCAAGGACTACAACTCCCATCAGCCCCTGCCAGCATGGGCTGGCGAAGAAGGGCAAGAAGAAGAAGAAGAGGAGGAGGAGGAGGAGGAGGAGGAGTTTAAGATTTATATTCCCTTTCTCTCCTGTAGGAGACTCCAAGGCTTACAATCTCTGCCTCCTCACAACAAACACCCTGTGAGGTGTGGTGGGGCTGGAGATAGCCTGAAAAGCTGAGACTAGCCAAAGGTCACCCAGTTGGTGTGGGAGTGCCCAGGCTAATAAGGAATTCCCAAGATAAGCCTCCACAACTCAAGCAGCAGAACTGGGAATCAAACCCGTTCCTCCAGGATCAGGAGTGCACCTGCTCTTAGCCACTGCCCTTAGCCACTACGCCACTGCTGCTCTCTGGACTTGCTTGACTGGAATGAAGCAGGTAAAACTACTCTTGATCTAGTTGCTTGTCTTGAAAAGCCATTGAGGTTGTCATAAAGCAGGTGTGATTTGTTGGCACTTCACACGCACACAAAGACCGTACAGAATAGTCACCTGGGGATGCTCCAAAGCAGTTTGGGATTCTCAGTCAGCTGGAGCATTTATTTCAAGGACTGCACAGCTGCATTTTTTAAAAGTTAAGCGATGATGAGCCACAGTGAGACTACCGCTGGCAGAGAGGAATATTGGTCACGATAATATAATTGAAACTTCTAAAGTTGGCTTATTTTGGAAAAAATTTTGATCCAGTTTTGGCTTTAATAAGCCCCTAGAAACGGATGGGATCTGATCCCAAAAAATCTGAGTTTTGCTGCCTGCTTGTGAACTGCTAATGAACGGATAATGATGATAACAGAGGAAAAGAAGACCTTCTAGCACAGTATTGAAATGCAAACCAAGAGTCCTTCTACATTTTAATATAGCTGTGGCAGATAATGCGAGTTCGAAAGAATTCAAGCCCTTTGTTTGTAGAAGGAAGCCACTTGCATTTCTAATATTCTGTCTCGGCAGAGATTTCTATTCGATCCGTCAGTTTCTATGGTTACTCATATGAGACATCCAAAATGAGCACACACTCCCCATAATAGCTTTCTTTATTAGGTCCTGACCAAATGTTACGAAATCAGCATGCAAGCTTTTTTGAATTCACTAGAACTTGGAAGAACTTGAACCTTAAAAGATCTCACTGTTATGTGACATTTGCTTGGTGCCTACTAAAAGAATTACGAAACTGTATTCTGATTTTGATTCTACTTTGGAGACCTACTACAGCTGTATTATATTACATAATTTCGTATTATAACCCTCATGGAAGCTGCCTCTGAAAACCTTTCTCACATGGAGAGTTGGGACACACAAGAGAATCTGTGTAAAAAACTGGCCCTGGAATAATAGTGTTTTGGCTTCAACAAATATCTCAGAAACCAAGAGTGTACATATATAGTATAGAATGATAGGAGTTGTTATAATCACAAGGGCTATCAAGTCCAAGCCACCTGCCATGCAGGAAGACACAATCAAAGCACTCCTTTGGACAGATGGCCATCCAGCCTCTGTTTAAAACCCTCCTCAAGACAACTTCACCACACTCCAACACAGTGTCTTACTGTCTTTCCTACCTTTTCTCTAATGTTTAGTGGAATCTCTTCTGTAACTTGAATCCATTACCTTGTTCTAATCTCTGGAGCTGCAGTAACAAGTTTTCACTCCATCTTCAACAACACAACATCCCTTCAAATATTTAAACGTGGCTATCATGTCACCCTTTCAACCTTCTTCACAGCAGTGGGACGAGTGGTTAAGAGCAGGTGCATTCTAATCTGAGGAATCGGGTTTGATTCGCCACTCTGCCTTTGAGCTGTGGATGCTTATCTGGGAATTCAGATTAGCCTGTGCTCTCCAACACATGCCAGCTGGGTGACCCGGCTGGGCCACAGTTCTTCTGGAGCTCTCTCTAGCCCCGCCTATCTCACAGGGTGTTTGTTGTGGGAGGGGAAGGGAAAGGAGTTTGTAAGCTCCCTAGCCCCTCTTGAAGGAGAGAAAGGAGGATAGAAATCCAACTCTCTCTTCTCCTCCTCCTCCTCCCTCCTCCCTCCCTCCTCCTCCTCCTCCTCCAACCAAACACATACCCAACTCCCTAAGCTGCTCCTCACAGGGCTTGGAATCCAAACTTTTACCATTTCCACACCCTGCTTTAAACCTGTTCCAGCCTTGTCAAAATCATATTTGAATCTCAGATGCCTAGAACTGGACACACAGTATTCCAGGTGGTCTGACTAATGTAGAATAAAGAGGTACTCATTACATCCCTTGATATATAGATTTGTGGTGGTAACCTTTGAGACTTAGATGTTACGTGGACCAATTCCACTCTCAGCTTCTCGGCCAGCATGGCCAATTGAATTGTAGTCCATAACATCTGGAGGTGCCAAAGGTTCTCACCACTGATATAGACTCTATAATTCTATTGATGCAGGCTTCAGAATCATATTGACTTTCTTGGATGCTGCATCACACCGACTTCTGTTCAGTTTGTGGTCTACTAAGACTCCCAGATCCCTTTCACCTGCACTGTCGCTAATCCAGGTGTGTCCCTCATCCTATATCTGTTCATTTCACTTTTTTTTCTACTCTTAAGTGTAGTATCCCACATTTATCTCTGCTGAAATTCACTATCCATTTTGCCCACCTTCTAACCTGTTTTAGGCCAATTGGAATTTGAAGGGGTGTCATGTTGAAGAAGGAGCAGCTTGATTTCTAGTATTCCAGGGTTGTAATTCCGCGGCTCTCCCAGATGTTAATGGACTGCAAATCCCATCAATAGATGACATTGATCAAACGCAATAGATGATAATTGTAGTCCATGAACATCTGAGAGTTTGTGTCGTAGACCCTGGCTAGCCCACATTTTACTGGCTTGTTTGCAAGAATGTGGGCGGGGAGACTCTTGGGCCCTTCCCACTCACCATATGCCGCGGGCTAACCCTCGTGAACAGATCCAGGGTTCTCCATCGGCCCCCACTGCGACCAGCTGCCACAGCGCAGCCGCTCAATATGCTGGGCGCCCCACCTCCTTGAAGGCTGACAAATTAGCTTCTGTTCGAATAGAAAGCAACTTTTTCCAAACCATTTCTTGCTGCAGGGGTGGTGGAGGAACTGCATGTTACCACCAAATTGATTCACAGGACGCAGCCTTCTGACCAATCATCAGGCGGCAGGCTTCCATTTTTTTAAGGGAAGGAGGTCCCCATCAGAAAGAGTGCTATTGGTAGTTGTGATTACGAGGGGTATCGGCGACATTGTTTTTATAATGCACAAAAGCTGCAGGAGACGCGTACAGGGCTTACTCCAACATTGCTTTACTGTTCAGGCTCCACGGCTCTTTGCACCAGCAATCATGGCAGAGTGCCCTGAGCACGCTGGGTCTTGATTTTTTTTTTAAAGGAAAACGGGTTGCGTGGAACAGCGCTGGCGCGGAAAAACGAAACTGATTTCGTACCGTGCCGCGGTGACGCTCACTTTCCGTCCAATCAACAGGTTGCAGCAGGGTGGTGTGTGCGAAGTTGCGAACTTTTCTATTTCTATTTCCATTTGTGCTGCTGTGGATGATGTGTGCATGTGTCGATGACCAAAAGGGTCCGCAACGGCCAGCCAATCAAAATAGAGACCCACCCTCCACTGGCTGCTCTTGGGGAACGCCACCTGACCCCGCATTTTTTCAGTGGGAGTGGTAAAATGAGGTGGGAACAACTTCCCGTGCTGTGCTGCTGAGCTCAACAAACGCTGGGTAGACGCCTTGGTACATTAACACAAAGGTAAGGGGAGGCTCCCTGTCAGCTGCAGCCTCCCCTTGCCAGTGTAATGCTTCCTTCACTTTGTACCCTGGGATGAGCATGCTGTACAACATATGTGCACTAGAATTGCTAATTCCTGGTTGGGAGATTTCTGGAGATTTGGGAGCAGAGCCTGGAACGTGTGGTTTGAGGAGAGGAGGGACCTGAGCGTGATTTAATGCAATAGAGTCCATTATCCAAAGCAGCCATTTTCTCCGGGCGCAGTGATCTCTGGAGTCTGGAAATTGTTTGTAATTCTGGGAGATTTCTATCCCCCCCATCCCGCATTGGAGAGTGTGCAGCAGCAGCAGCAGCAGCAGCAACAGCAGGAGGAGGAAGAAGAGGAAGAGTAGTAGTAGTAGTAGTAGTAGTAGTAGTAGTAGTAGTAGTAGTAGTAGTAGTAGTTTGGATTTATATCTCTCCTTTCTCTCCTTGTAGGAGACTCAAATGGGCTGGACAATCTCTCTGTTCTTTCCCCTCACAACAAACACTTAAAAGTGGGTGGTGGGGCTGAGAGAGTCTCGGTGAAGCCGTGACTAGCCCCGGGTCACCCAGCTGGCGCAGTGGGAGGAGTTTACAGGCTAATCTGAATGCCCCAGATAAGCCTCCACAGCTCAGACCAGGCAATCAAACCTGGTTCCTCCAGCGCAGTGAATCAAACCTGGTTCCTCCAGATCAGATACACGAGCTCTTAACCTCCTAGCCCACTGCTGCTCCTTTTAGTTTAAGGGGAGGTTGTAGGGTACACATAGTACGATAGAACCAAGTTTGTAAACATTTTAAAAAACATATCCCTGCCTAAGTGACCTTTGTAGTGACATTTTCTAACTGCTCGCCATAGTGACACACAGCAACCCCATAAGTTATGGCTCACCATTGCTTCATGTAACGTGTGCCAAATTACAAAGGCAGTTCAGGAAAGAAAAAAACCCTTATCCTGTTGATATAAAGATCTGAGTCAATTCTTACTTCACAATGGTAACCACTGTGAATCGCTTCTCACCTGGATCTTCTGAGAGTGTAGGCTTTAGCTGCCTTTTGCCTCATATTCTAAAAGTTCTTTCATTTTCTTTAGATTTTCTGATTTGTCCAAAGTAAGTAATCGCATTAATTGTTCAAGCAGTCTGAATGCCCTTAAGGATCCCGTATGTTTCTGAAAAAAACTGGTCTTTCTTTAAAGAGAAGCATATTCCGCACGGGAGAACCATACTGACTGTGGATAAAAAATAGGTACATAACATCAGGAAACTGTTAGCAAAAGGCAGTTAAGTATATACTTGTACTTGTGGCTGAACTTTTCAGTAATTTAAGAGACGTAAGCCAAGGTTATGTAAGGAGTTTTAGTGGGAGTATTAAAGCTGGCCTCATCGAGTTGCAAAATGAGGTTTCCGGCATTAAAATTTCAAGGGGTCAGGAAAGGGGGAGCGAAGTTCTTGGAGAGCAGGCAACATTTAGCCCTAGGGGATGGGGCGGTTCAAAAATCTGAAAAAATAAATGAATAAAAAAATTCTACAGCCCTTCTACTGGGTAATGGCTATTAGAAGAGGTTTAAGAAGCAGACAGTGGTCGACGCAGAGAAGAAAAGATAACAAGAGACTGACAAACGAGGTCTCGAGAGAGCTGTCATCTAATCCTGTTCCATAGAACAATTGAATGTATGCACCATGTTGTTTGTCACCCAGGATTTTTTAATGCTTTTGTGGTCTGCTTCACATTAAGCACATTCTCTCAGGGCTAGACTATGCACCCATTTGAGGCTCTTTGAAGATCACTGTGCTCCTCAGATCAGGTAGAAGCCCATGGTTTCCAAAACAGGTAGTATGAAGCTCTTTCCTTCCTCAAGAAAGTCATAGGGAATTAGGGATTTGTTGTGCTTTCTTTGAGTTTTCCAACTCCTCCTGTAGCTTTTCCCGGCTTTTCACAGAAACAGCTCTTCCATCAAGGATCAAAAGGGCTGTGTTTTTTTTAAAAGCACACTTCAGGTCTGTCATTAATGCAATAGACCCATGAAACCGACATGGTCTGTTCAGTGGTGGGATCCAAAAATTCTTAGTAACAGGTTCCCATGGTGGTGGATTCAAACAGTGGCGAGCTGGCTACGGGTACCCACGGGCGGACTGGCATTCAAGCGGGCATTACAATGTCTCTGTTACTATAAAAAAAAAAAAGTTCCTAATTTCCAGCTGGTAATCTTCATTCATAATTTAAACTCATTCTAGCAAGTCCCATCGCCTACTGCCAACAGAAAACAACTACTTCTCTAATTGACTGCCTGTCAACAAATACCTCTCACACTTTCAAATAATTTAATTTTGTTTCTAGGAAATCAAAAGAAGGAGACTTTCCTTAAACAAGAACTTCTATACCATATTACCAAAACATGTTTTAACAACAGCCCAACAGGGAGAATGATCCCGCTTTTCACCTCAACCAGCCACATAGGAAACAACAGGACTTGATGATTTTGGACCCAATGGAATTCCCCTAAACGAAAAGCAGACCAATTAGTAACCCCCTGGTACACACCAATAATTAGTAAACTCCACTCGAACTGGCGAGAACTCGCTGATCCCACCTCTGCCTGTTTACATTGTCTATGGCAGGTCAGCAACCTTTACCACCCAATAGCCATTTGGACCCGCTTTCTCCACGCCCCGGCGGTCTACTGAGATCGAGAGGCTGCTCCATTGAGCTGCCACTCTTGGTTCGCCCCTCCACTCACCTTCTAGCTGCTGGGAGGCGCACCGGGCACGGAGAAAACCACTTCTGTCCACTGCTCTGTGGGCAGAGGGGTGGGCGCTATGACCTGCCTGGTTGCTGCCGCCTCTTGCACTGCGGGAGGCAGCAGCCGGGCAGGCAAACCCCTGCCTGCTCCAGGGGAGAGGGGATGGCGCTGCTCTGAGGACACGCTCCAGCTTACCTCCCACCTCCAGGGGGGTAGGAAGGCATGGGCGTGTCCCTCAGCCCTCCAGAGCAGCGCTGGAAGAAGAGGTGGAGTGGAGGGGACGAAAAGCAGAGCCCCCCTGCATGGGAGCCACCTCCGTTCAACCTCCACTTCACCTTCCTCCAGCTGCTCTGGAAATGGAGGGACCCGCCCACACTACCCCTCTGACCCCAGGCCACACGGCTGCAGAGCAAGGTTGAAGAGCCGCGACAGGGTTCGAGCCACGGGTTGCAGACCCCTGATCTATAGACTCAAGATGGTATCACACAGTGGTGGGATTCAACCCATTTAATAACAGGTTCCAGTGGTGGATTCAAATAATTTAACCGCTGGCTGTTTACAGCACCATTTTAACAACCGGTTCTGCCGGCGGAAGCAAACCGGGCTGGAATCCCACCACTGGACTATCACCACCACCACCACCACCACCACCACAACAACAACAACAACAACTTTAAAAGGGCTTGGACAGATTTATGAGAAGAAGTCGATCTATGTATTGTCAAGGCTTTCACGGTCGGAATCATTTCTATGTTGTGGTGGTTTCCTGGATGGGAAGGAACAGAATTTACAGTGACTGACTGACAGACTGATATCCAGGGTGTGGGGAAACCCTATCTGTAAGCATCACTTTTGTTACTCGCTACAGACAAGGTTTCCCACCCACCCTGGACACTCCAACAGATATATACCTAATTTGCTTTCCCAACATCAGATCCTTCAAAGATAAGCAGCCAGGACGCAGGCTGGAACGCCGAGAGAATGCTGCTGAACGCTGCCATACAGCCCGGAAACCACACAGTTCCAGCTCCATCTTATGGCTAATCTTGATCTGCCTTAATCTCAGATTGCAAATGCCTTAGCAGACCAGGTGCTCATAGGGAGCAGCAGCAGCCGCAGGAAGGCCATTGCTTTCACCTCCTCCTGCATGTGAGCTCCCCAAAGGCACCCAGGCCATTACAGTAGCTGGAGTGCTGGACTAGATGGACCCGGCCTGATCCGCCGCGCCGCCTGCGCCCCAAACAGCAACAACAACAGCAACATCAACAACAAAGCAGGCAACCTCTGCAGAGGGGAGACTGTATGGAAATGGAAAAGGAAGTGTCAGGCAGGCAAAGTAGTGGATCGGATCAGTGCAGCCTGAGACGCTTCTACAGCAGGGGAGAGTTCCCCTACAAACAGGAAACCACAGGAAAACTAACCGTGAAGCAAATCCAGCCACACCGGCATCCGTAGCAAGTGCAATAATGCACAAAGGGCCATGGTTTGCCCTGAAGAAACCATTAGCTTGCCCCGGATGAATTACTAAACTGCACAATGCAAGGCTGGATTAAAGGATTACCTGACCATCACCCCCTTCCCCTTGTGTGTATGAAGCATTTTTGGATATTGTTGGTGCTGAAGGCTGGACAAATTCTGATAGTTACTGAGCCACAGATCTTTGTAGTGATTAAGGTTACTAGCTGGCAGGAGCTGCTAAGCAACGCAGAGTGGTTGTTGTTTTTTGTCTCTGGAACCTGAAAATCTGGATTCTATACCCCATGAAATATGCACCCTGTGCAGCCACAGAAGCAGTTGTTGATTTTGCTAAAGTATTACTCCTCAAAATAAGACAGTGTCTTATACACTTTTGCTCCCCAAAGATGCTGCATGTCTTATTTCCAGGGATGTTTATTTTCTGTGTTCTGTCTGTCGGGTATGCTTCCAAACAAAAAACTTCGCCACGCCTTACTTCGGGGATGCCTTATATTCTCGTACTTCAGCAAAACCTCTACTACGCCTTATTTTCAGGGATGTCTTAGTATCTGGAAAACAGGGTAGTAGCCTGGCCTTTTGATCCCTGAACTGCACGCTATTACTAGTTTTCTGATCTGGACTCTGTATGATATATTTGATCCTACGCCCCATCCACACATTGCCTTTTTTTAGGTGTCAAACATAATGTCACACTGGCTCCCTGAGTTGGACTAGATTGTCATGTCTGCTGCTTAAGTAAAATGCAGACGCATCCTAATTTTTATTTTAGGAGACTGTACGTTTCCTTCCACAGAACCCATGGGAACCCAATTGCACTGTTAAAAGGCCTTTGGTCAGTCTCTTCAAAACTTGTTTTATGTCTTAACCATTTTATTGTTCTGTTGGGCTGAAAGCCTTGAAAGAATCTCTTTGTGAGAAGATGTATTCTACTTGTAATCTCAGATGATGAAATGGAGAATTCTTGTTCTTGTTGACCCCAGTAAATTCTACAATTTGCCAACTTGAAAGGAAGAAACTCACAAAGATTAAAACAAATGTTTTGGGAGTAGATGTTCAGAATGTGTGGGTGGAATATTCCTCCTAGAATATCCGCCATATATGGTGGTTGTATCCAAAGGTACAGAATTTTGATGAAAATCATTATAAATTCAACTGTATAAATATAGGTATTGTTAGCTACAAGAATCCCGCCATTTTGTTTTGTTACCTGTTAGTTGATGCCAAAGGAACAGAGGCCTCTGGGTTCCTTCTTGCTGCTGAAGAAAGGTCAATAGCAGAAAATCAGTAACAGCCGGGACAAACTGACAGCCAAATGTTGGCAGTTAAAGCCTATAAATGGCCAGGCAATTTAGCTTGGTTAAACACTGAAGAGACGTAAGATAACAAAGAGCTATTAAAAAGCAAAAAAATTTTTATTTTTAAATTGCTTTCAATGAGAACTCAGTGTGCATAAAAATACATCTGGTTATCTCTGTTTGTGGTCAACTCCTACTACCGTCTTAGCCAGGTTTCAGAACACAACTAACCAGGTTTGAGGGACAACCTCCCATGGCTTCATGTGGCAGATTCCGCTTCTGGCTTTGTTCTCCTGTTAATCTGTGTCTCGGGCAGGACCTGGTTGTAAGTGGTAATAGACCCCTACTAACGCTGTTCAGAGCTGGATCCTGAGGGGAGGGATGTGAGGGCTGAAACCCCCCGACTGCTTCCTCACTCTGGAGGTGGACGAGAATTTGGGTAACCAATCAGCACTTCATGATGCACTACCTAGCCTTCCTTGGTTTCATTTCTGCTTTTAAGTGATCAGCCAGCAGAAGGGGATGTAACATTAAACAGTCAAACGCTGTGAACTTGAATCGTTCATGGTTTACACAGGTAACGCATTAACTGTTTGCACAGTTAAACAGTTTAACGTTAAACTCTTTACACGCTGGTTTTTTTTTTATCACACCCCTACAATGTGCATGAAAGGGGAGAAGGCCTCATTTCCCATCAAGGCACGCCAGCCAATCAGGGGAGACCGGCTTGTGCCTCGCCTCTGGTAGTGGGCAGAGTTCTGCAACCGGGTGTGTCTGCTGTGTGCTCAAGCAAGTGTGGGGAGGGGAGAACCTCCTCATGAAGAGACACGGGTTTCACAAACAAACAGGTTTGGATCTGTGTGCAACTCTCAAGTGGGGATCAACGTGAAAGCCCTGGACTGGATCAGGCCAGCCGGATCTAACCAACCAAATCTCTGAGGCTAAACATGGTGTGAGTCCTGGCTATTACTTGATGGGAGACCAACAAAGAAGTTCATTGTCACCACGCAGGATGCACCATAATAATGACCATAATAATACCACTTTTATGTCTCTTGTGTTGAAAACTCTAATGGGTTGTCATAAGTCATGATGGCAAGAAATTGTGGTGACAGAAATTCACACCGTCACTTGTGGTTGCCTGTATGTATATGGTGCCTATAGTTGCTATATTTTTTCCCTTACTTTATAGACAAGTGTCCCATAAGCATGGTAGGTAACCGCATTTCTCCCCTACTATTTCCTCTCTTTTCTTCCTGAACACACACAAACACACACACATACACACACACGCTCTCCTTTTTCCCCTGCTTTCTTTTTGAAGGGCCTGGCCCCTATAAGACTTCCTTCTTTCCCTCAGAGGCCAATAACTGAGGAGTGGGTCCCCCCCCCCCCCCCCCCCCCCCCGCCAGATTTTACTGACAGGATCAAGTCTGGGATTCTGCAGTTGCTTAGCAACGAATTGTTCAGGGAATTGTTGCTTAGATGACAAGGGTCCTTTTCTAGGTTTGTAGAAGGATCCTGCCTTGTCGCTGAAGCTCTAGTTACAAATTTAAATATCCAAACATTGGACTGACTTCTTCTATTCAAGATAAGATTTAAACTTCCTCTGTATGTAATGTAATGAATAGAAAGCTTTTTTTGTAAGGTTGAAATTTGTCCATCTCTATTGCTGCCAGGTTTACTTTTTCATAATATACAAAACACTTCCAGATATGAAAAATATACTCATTTTTGGCAAGTCCCTATCACTGCAAGATGGCCTAGATCACCTCATGGTTGATGTGATGTTGGCAGACAGCCATCCTCTGCACGCAATAATTTGTAACAACTGAAAATAATGTAAACCACTAGTTGAAATATCATAGGAGTGACCTATACCTCTTAGGAGGTTATGGACTGACATTTCATCAGCCCTGCCAATTGGCTATGCTGGCAGGGGCTGATGGGAATTGTAGTCCACAACATCTGAGTGCTGTCACAACATGGAAATAAGAGCTGTATTGTTTATTTTGTATTACTGAGCTTAGCTAATGGCCACAGTCTCAGTAATTCACTAGGTTAAAATGACCATCCCTGTTCCATTTTTCTCTTCCACTACGGACTTCCTAGAAACTCAGGATAAAATTATTTTTTAAAAATCAAATACAGTTAAGAATGAAGGTCAAAACAAATGACAAAAATCTGTTAACCCAGAAGCTGAGTTCAAGAGATCAAAATGAGTGTGCTCTGTCCAAATGGAGAATAGAACAAATGAGTGTTGGATGAGTTTCAAAGCCTCCTATGACTCTTCGAAGAGGAATTTGAGCCACTGGGAAAAGGTCTCAGTTCTGTGCTTCTTTGTAGTTAAGAATGTATTGTTAGTCAGAGGCCTTTGCTAAATCACAAGGAGTACATTAATATAAAAAATTACAGTCACAGATAATGCTTCCACTATGCATATCATAAAATACAATAAGATCAGAACATCCTATACGCCATTTTACAGTTTGGCTTTGAGGATCATGGACCACTAATGAGTTTCCTCCTTGTAGTAGTGGAAGCAAAATTAAAAAAAGTAGCAGCCATACTGGTGACTGTAGGGAAAATGTCAGCCAGTAGGAACTGGAAGACAGTCTCATCGGGTTCCAGTAAATTCCTGGCAAGATTTGGGTGAGAAGTTTGCAAACCAACAGTGTCATATAGAGGGCTGGACTAGCTGGATCCCTTTGGGAGTTCTGTGAAATACCACCTAAGATACTCCTCCAGTAGGGGAAATGAAAACAGAGACTGCTTCTTTATAGCTTCCAACATTAGATTTAATTTCTTCTGTATGACTTTTCATATTTGAGGTGCTTAGCCTTAGGGTCATACCTGCATGATAAAAATATTGCTATATTACATAGAAGAAGAAGAAGAAGAAGAAGAAGAAGAAGAAGAAGAAGAAGAAGAAGAAGAAGAAGAAGAAGAAGAAGAAGAAGAAGAAGAAGAAGAAGAAGAAGAAGAAGAAGAAGAAGAAGAAGAAGAAGAAGAGGGGGGGGAGGAGGAGGTGGAGGAGGAGGAGGAGGAGGAGGAGGGGGAGGAGGGAGGAGGAGGAGGGGGAGGAGGGGGGAGGAGGAGGAGGAGGAGGAGTTTACTTATATGCCCCTCTCCTGCAGGAGACTCCAAAGGGGCTTACAATCTCCTTGCCCTTCCCCCCCTCACAACAAACACCCTGTAGAGGTAGGTGGGCTGAGAGAGTCTCAGAAGCTGTGACTCAAGGTCCCCAGCTGGAAGGGTGTGGAGTGCACAGGCTAATCTGACTCAGATAAGCCTCCACAGCCTGTAGCGGCAGAGCGGAGAATCAAACCGGTTCCTCCAGATTAGATACACGAAGCCTAACCCTCCCATGCCACTTTTTTTTGCTGATTCAGGTGAGGAAATCGGGTAAGCATATGCACATAGTTCTTCAAACATCTGTGTACTGGGAACACCTGAGTCCGGGAACCTAACCTGCTGGTAGTTCCATTTCGTTGCTTTAAACATGCATGTACTCCAGGCGCGCCCCTTCTACTTTGATGCATGCTGCAAAAGTTTTGTGTTTTCTGCATCAGATGTATTATGCAGCATTAGTCTTGAAGTACACCAATTTTGCCCCAGGTGTTATTGTTTCTAATTTTTAGACATGGGGTTAGGGATCTAATCCTGCAAAAACTATACCCAGTCTACCAAAAAACATGAAAATAATAGTACAAATTGTATATAATGTAATACACGCTTACAGTTTATCACTAAGTGCAACCTACAACCCTTAAACCAAATTAAAATGAAGCGTGAAAACCTAATCTAATAGAAATTCCCAAGCAATAGGCAAAATTACTACTATTATTTGTGCTGTTATCTCATGTTTTGGTCATTTGGGTAATTTCTTTGGGATTCATCCTCTATTTTGTATGCCTAGCAACTATACTTGAAGAAGAAGAAGAAGAAGAAGAAGAAGAAGAAAAAGAAGAAGAAGAAGAAGGAAGAAGAAGAAGAAGAAGAAGAAGAAGAAGAAGAGGGGAGGAGGAGGAGGAGGAGGAGGAGAGGAGGAGGAGGAGGAGGGAGGGAGGAGGAGGAGGAGGAGGAGGAGGGAGAAGAGGAGGAGGGAGAAGAAGAAGAAGAAGAAGAAGAAGAAGAAGAAGAAGAAGAAGAAGAAGAAGAAGAAGCAGCGAAGGAACAGTCGCGATTAAAGTTTCAGAAATGGTGGAGATTCTCTAATCTGGAGCAGGACTGGCCGGAGGCGGAAATGTACACCTCACTGAGAATCCAACCTGATAATGTTTGTTAGCTTAGAATCCTTAGAACTACATTCCCCATCAGCCCCTACCAGCATGGCCAATTGGCTATGCTGGACAGAGGCTGATGGGGAATTGTAGTTCCTGAACATCTGAGAGCCAAGAGGGTTCCTACCCCTGGCTTAGCGCAAAGGGAATCAGCATGTGTTTTACTTCCTTTGAGTTGTCTTGTTCCACCCTACTTTCTTCACACAACTGTTTCTCCCTTCCCGCTACTGCTTCCAGAAGGGTAGTTAGTTTTAATTTTCATGCTGAGAAGTTTTAATTTTCACTGCTGGAAGTTTAGGTCCTGAAACTGATCGCATAAATCCAAGTGGTCTAGCATTAATTTGTACAACGGCACCCCACCTTCCCACCACCAACAAAAGAAGACATCAGGCAACCTCCTCACCAAGGTTGCACGGGCACGGAGAAACAAGAAAGCAGAAAGTGGGCAAAATGGTGGATCGCCTGAAGCTAGGGCCACTTTGCAAGAGGAAAAATCCTGAATGTAAACAGAAACCCACGGAAAATCCACCGTAAAGCAAACATCTATGGGTGGTGAAAAGGCTTCATTGACGGGCTCTCAGCACACAGCTCCAAAAACTTAGATCAGTGATGGCTTAACCTTTCGGTGACCGAAAGGCCCAAATGGCAAACCCCAAAACCCAATTTATTTATCGCGAAGCGGCCAGCCCGCCATTTAACCCGGGAAGACTGAGGTTTTGAAGTAGAAAACGGTTGGCTCCGGTAAGCAACGCTACTCAGGAGTAAGCTTGGGGTAATGGGTGGCTTTGCTTTCTGAAGCCACCGGGCAACTCTTCCAACGGGTGATCCTGACCATAGGAGGGTTTGTCAGAAACAAGCCCCACTGGGCAACCGAGCTACTCCAGGTAAAGATCATGCCTTTAGCTCGCATGAAAATCGGGTGTTTAACAGCTTGACAGGGTTATCTACACTGCTTCCCAAAACTGTGGGTCTTAGGTTTCCAATACTAAATATCAGCTTCCCGTGGCCCAGGCCATTCACATGTGGGGGGGGCACTCATTTCCATGCAGCCCACAGAGGGCTCTGAGTGCCACCCCTGGCACCTCGGGTGCCATAGGTTCGCCACCACTGACTTAGATAAGAACATAAGAACAAGTCAGCTGATCAGACCAGAGTCCATCTTAGTCCAGCCTCTGCCACCGCAGTGGCCCACCAGGTGCCTTTGGGAGCCACCCGCAGGAGGTGAAAGCAATGGCCTCTGCTGCCGCTGCTCCCCGAAAGCACCTGGTCTGCTAAGGCATTTGCAACCCCAGATCAAGGAGGATCAAGATTGGTAGCCAGGAGATCACTCTCCTCCATCAATCTGTCTAAGTTTACTTTAAAGTTATCCAGGTGAGTGGCCATCACCACCCCTGTGGCAGCAAATTCCAACCACCAATCACACGCTATGAAGAAGTGTTCCCTTTATTAGTCCCAATTCTTTTCCCAGCATTTTCAAATGGATGCCCTTGGTTCTAGGATTGTGAGATAGTCATGAGGAGGAAGCATCCGGTGGTCCAACAAAAACTATGTAGATTTTCTTCTGGCTGATTCTGTGGCAGCCAGAAGAAGAATGCATATCTATTCCGCATAAGTGGTTTGAACAATCCTATGGGCTTTCAAAGTTTCTGCAAACAGTGGCAGGTTAACGTCTGTCAGGCAGATGCTGTCTATCAAGATCAGTCCTGAGATTTCTGAAAAAAAGCCCTGGGAGATTAAAGCTCTCCAAAATAATAGAAATCAGGCCTGTAGCTTTAAGAAAGAAATAGTGTTTATTGGAAAGGCAATGAACCAACCAGACCTGGCTTTCTCTGGCCCATTTAACCCCAAAGTATTCCCCCCCTCCCATTTTCCCAAAGCAAGTGTGAAAGCAGTTAGCTCGGCGCTTTAGCACCCCAGGGTCAGAGACAGGGAATGATACAGCCACCTGGCATGTCTACCCCCACAGGGCAACAAACACTTTCCCCAGGGAGCAGTGGTGTAGCGCCCATGGGACCGGGGGGGGCATGACGTCCCAAGCTGAGCAGTGGCGGAGGTGTGGCGTGGCGTTCCGGGGGTGTTCCAGGGTGGGGATGGGCGATACCCCGGGCCCAGTTTCCTCTCACTCTGCCTTTGCCAGGGAGTATTGTGCTAGGGTCAGCCGACTTACATATACATGTTACAAGCCACAAAGATCAAGGAGGAAGGAAAGGAAAGTTCCATTACATATACCAGAGCATTAGCATATCTCTTGTCCGGACTGCCTTGAAGTGAAAGTACCCTTTCATCACCTAGATGTTAGGGCTGCGGCCACTGGCATAATGCCCATTGGGCAAGGTGGGCAGCTGCCCAGGGCATCACCTTGCGGGGGGCATCAAAATGCTGGGTTCGTTTTGGGGTATTTTTAGTGGTTTTCCATTTTTGGCCAGCAGGGTGCGCAGCTTTTAGGCTAGCAGCACCAAATTTTCAGCGTATTGTCAAGAGACTGTTCTTATGCGACCCCCCAAGTTTGGTGAGGTTTGGTTCAGAGAGTCCAAAGTTATGGACTCCCAAAGCGGGTGCCCCTATCCCCCATTGTTTCCAATGGGAGCTAATAGGAGATGGGGGCTACAGTTTTGAGGGTCCATAACTTTGGCCCCCCTGAACCAAACTGCACCAAACTTGGGGGCAATTATTAGGGCAGTCTCCTGATGAGACCCTGAAAGTTATGAGACTGTGCCTTCAAAAATGTGCCCCCCCAGCCTGCAACCCCCATTGACAGCAATGCAGAAAACTCAATGCAGAACAAAGATTCTTGGGCAAATTTCAGGATGTTCTTGCAGGTGGCGCATTTTTGGATGTATCAGCACCAAAATGTCAGGGTATCATCTGGAGACTGTCATGGTGGCACCCCCAAGGTTTGGTGCAGTTTGGTTCAGGGGGTCCAAAGTTATGGAGCCTCAAAAGGGTAGCCCCCATCTCCTTAGCAAAGAATGTGGGATGGGGTACCCCCAGGGGCGGTTCCTGACAAAACTACAAGCTTATGGCAACCAGACTAATGTGATTGGTTCGCTGCTGTGAACAGTACACAGTACAGATATATCCTCCACGATCCATCTGATCCAGATATCCTAACGTGCAGTATCATCACTGATCTATGTATAGGGAAACTGTATGTTTGCCAACCTCCTCCAAGTAATACCTGGAGATCTCCCACTATTACAGTCGCTCCCCTGATGATCAAGGTCAGTTCCCTGAGAGGAAATGATTGCTTTGGAATGTGGGCTCTATGACATCATATCCTGCTGAGATCCCTTCCCTCCGCAGGCTCCATCTCCAAATCTCTAGGTATTTCCCAATCCAGAGCTGGCAACTCGAGGAAACAGCATCTCCTCTTGGTATATTTCCTCAACAGTTCCCTTCTTAACACTTAAGGGAGTGGATAAATTCAGTTTTTCGTGGCATTTCACTCTCTCCCATTCTGTGTAAAGCACTTTGTATTACTGAGTGATGACTCAGAAGAAGGAATTAGCATGAACATGGCATCTGGAAGACTGTAACTAACTGTTTAAAACTGCAATCAAAATGTCATTATCGATTTTATAATGTTAACATTGAACTCCCTGTATTGTAGCTTCGAGCAGTATTTAACGTCTTCAAATTCTGCGCTGCTTGAAAATGAATTTCGAAATAATATCCCATTTTATTTTCAGGGATATCAAAAGATGTGATGGATATTACTGAAACATAATGTTTTAGACCTTTTAAACACGCCGACTGAATACACTGAGAGGATCTAAAGGTAGACATTTTTGTGGCACACTCAGAGGCAGAAGAATCGAGGCAGCAAGAGTGCTGTCCGAACGCACCTTCCCTCCCCTGGGACACGAACACAACAGAAACTTGGCTGCCTATTTCCCTGGGACCCGGCCCAAACCAGCTCTGTTGACAGCGCAGAATGGGATACCCATTCCTGTCAGCCACACTGAATGGCCGACGTCTGAACTGCTATCTATGAAATGATGCTTCCACCGGGCCTTTGGTGAGGCCAGCCACGGATTCCCCCTCTAGGATGCCCTTATGTTGCGTGCCATCATCGGCATGCCTGATATACTAGCTAATCAGTATTGTCCCCTCCCGGCCTTGGGATCGGGCGCCATATATTATTGCTGCTGCTGTGTTTTATGGTTATAGATTTGTAAATTGTTTTAAATTACCTTAGTTTTTATGTGTAAAATGTTGTTTTTAGCCTGTTGTGTTTAATGTTATTATGTATTGTTGTTGCAGGCCTGCTGTACGCCGCCCAGAGCCCTTCGGGGATGGGCAGTTTAAAATCTAATATATAAATAGATAGATAGATAGATAGATAGATAGATAGATAGATAGATAGATAGATAGATAGATAGATAGATAGATAGATAGATAGATAGATAGATAGATAGATAGATAGATAGATAGATAGATAGATAGATAGATAGATAGATAGATAGATAGATAGATAGATAGATAGATAGATAGATAGATAGATAAAAATATTTGGTTTTGATCTCTTTGTATAACTCGCTTCCTTTAAATATCTATATACTACGATGCAGTTGGCCAAATCTGAGGATACTTAAATCTGAAGGCTGCGGCTGTGAATTGGCAAGACAGATCTTTCTACAAACAACCTCTCAAATTTGCAGAAAAATCTGAACTCTAAAAAAAAAAAGTGGGAGTTTAAAAAAACTGAAAATGATAAAAGGAATGCCCATAGCTTTAAGTAACGGCTGTTGCTAGGTGACCACAGTATTCCAGGCTGCATTTCTGTGAGTAAAAAGGCAGAGGAAGAGGGCAGATGATAAAATATAGCTGGGCAACCAAAACATGTCCTCAATTCAAGGATATTTGCTCATCAAGATGGAATTGTATATCAAGTGGACTTGGGCCATTGAACTCTATGGAAGAATGTTTCCTGGACAATGTACTGTCGAAGGCTTTCACGGCCAGATTCAACAGGTTGTGGTGGGTTTTCCAGGCTGTGTGGCCGTGGTCTGGTAGATCTTGTTCCCAACATTTCGCCTGCATCTGTGGCTGGCATTTTCAGAGGTGTATCACAGAGAAAAGGGACATGGACAATATACCCTACTAAACTTTCCCTTCTCACTAGACAAAGCGTGAAACAGACTTTTCTCTGTGATACACCTCTGAAGACACACCTTTTACAAGCCAGATCCATTGCCCAATTACTCCTGAGTCCCGAAGTTAGAGATTCTCCTTTCGTCTTTAATCTAAAGTTACTTTATGGTGCTATCAATCTCATGGAATGCTTCTCCTTCGTATAAGATACGGCAAAGGTGAAGAATTGTTCTTCCCTTCCCTTGTAAAATTTGAAGAGTTGTCTATGGCACAACCTCATTCTCTGCGTTTTATCTCTACACCGACACGATTGGTATAATTACAGACACCAAGGACTGAAGTGTTCACAGCTTCCCCCCCCCCCCGGCCCCCCAAAAATCCTTTATATTTTGATTTTTCTGATTTCTGCAGCCCCAAAAGCCATTCTAATTCCAGGTGATCTCTAGGTCCCACCAGGAGGGGGGTGGGGAGCGAAGCTGAGGCCAGTCACTGGAAGAACCTCATGGGTGAACAAAAACAGAGCAGAAATATTTGCTGGAGTCAGAACAACATATTTTATACTGCTGTGTAGAACATTGTTGCCGTACAAGGCCATTGGCAGTAAAAGGCACACTAGCAGGATTACTTGGAGATGGGGGGGGGGGGTTTCTGGGAAAAGTGGGGCTTGGGGGAAGGGAGAGACCTCAGCAGGGTTCAATGTCACAGAGTGCCCCCTCCAGAGCAGCTACTTCCTGGAGCTCTCTCTCTCATTCATCTGGAGCTCAACGGCAACAGCAGGAAATCTCCAGTAACCACCTGCAGGTTGGCAGCCCTACACACCCGCTAAACCTTTCCCCAGTGGTGGGATCCAAAAATTTTAGTAACAGGTTCCCATGGTGGTGGGATTCAAACAGTGGCGTAGCGCCAATGGGGCTGGGAGGGGCAAGGGGGGGGGGGGGGGGGGGCTTCCGGGGGGGGGGGCATTAATAATTTCTCTGTTACTGTAAAAAACTCTTACTGTAAAAAAAAAGTTCCTAATTTCCAGCTGGTATCTTTCTGTCCATAATTTAAACTCATTATAGCAAGTCCTATCGTCTACTGCCAATAGAAACAACTACTTCTCCTCTAATTGACTGCCTGTCAAATACTTAATACTTTCAAATACTTAATTTTGCTTGTAGAAATCAAAAGAAGGAGACTTTCCTTAAACAAGGAACTTTGCCATATTTCTAAAACATGTTTTTAAAACAGCCCAACCGGGAGAATGATCCCGTTTTCTACCTTCGCTAACCAGCCACATAGGAAACAACAGGACTGTATGATTTTTGGACCTAATGGAATTTCTAATGGAAAAGCAGACCCAATTCGTAACCCCCTCTCGGCACACACAAATAATTAGTAACCCCCTCTCGGGAACTGGTAAGAACCTGCTGGATCCCACCTCTGCCTTTCCCCTTTGTTTAGAAGGCTTAAAAGTGCACCGACCTTCTCAGGGCATCCCCCCCACCTCCAGACCATGTGAAATATTCGATCAGCAACATGATTGTCATATTTAAATTAATTCTATTCCCCAATGAATATGATAAACTAGAAAACTAGAAAGACAGTAAACATTTCCCAGACTATAAACCATAAAAGTGGACTGCTATGAAATAATTTTTCTGACCCCTGTTCACATTCTGATAGTTAGCAATGTGTATCTCAGTTATCCTAATTAATGAATGTTAATTAACCTGCTGATGAACTGGGTTTTGATTGAACAGTTCTGCCCTTGTAAATCATGGACGGCTTAACCTAAATACCACTTTAAAAAAACAATTTAAATTAGAATAACTGTAAACTACGAGGTGGTAGATAAAAGATACTGCCTTGGAAAGGAAAGAGGCATCTTCCAAAGAGAGTTAGCCACTCCAAAAAGTAACATCTGGAAGTCCTGGGCCTTTCACCCCATCAGAAATGGGCAATGGCGTATCTGCCTGGGGACAAGGGGCTTGTTAAATTATTTGAATCCCATTACTGAGTAGGGGGAAGGGATAGGGAGGGGGATGTAATGTAAAGCTTGTGCCCCCTTTTTTGTTTCATTGTGGACAGTCCGGGATTAAGGAATCAGTAGGTGAAGTTGGAATGGGAGACTGGAGATTCTTCTGTTCAGAAGGCAGCAGCATTCAAGTCTCCCATCCTCTCCCTCTCACCCAGTCACCACCACACCATGTTTCACTGCCTGATTCATTTTGCATCTGTTCTAAATCAATTGCCATTTTTTTTCACCAGCCCTGCTTGCTGTCAGGCTCTCGAACGTGGAAATAACAGAGACCGTAGGAAATTCCTAGAGCAGTTTATTTCTAACAACGCATAGAGTAACAATAGAAAGCTGGATCTAAGCTCTAAGAACATAAGAACATAAAAACTAGCCTGCTGGATCAGACCAGAGTCCATCTAGTCCAGCTCTCTGCTACTCGCAGTGGCCCACCAGGTGCCTTTGCGAGCTCACATGCAGGAGTTGAAAGCAATGGCCTTCTGCTGCTGCTGCTGCTCCTGAGCACCTGGTCTGCTAAGGCATTTGCAATCTGAGATCAAGGAGGATCAAGATTGGTAGCCATAGATTGACTTCTCCTCCATAAATCTGTCCAAGCCCTTTTTAAAGCTATCCAGGTTAGTCACCATCACCACCTCCTGTGGCAGCATATTCCAAACACCAATCACACGTTGCGTGAAGAAGTGTTTCCTTTTATTAGTCCTAATTCTTCCCCCCAGCATTTTCAATGTATGCCCCCTGGTTCTAGTATTGTGAGAAAGAGAGAAAAATTTCTCTCTGTCAACATTTTCTACCCCATTTTCTACCCACATTTTCTCCAGCTTAGATCCAGAGATTATATCCTTCAACACACACACCCCCCCGCAATTTGTCCCACACCAAATGTGCCTTACAATTTCTACAACATTTGCAATTTCTACAACATTTGCACTACAGAGCTTCAAAGAACCTGGGAACCGTTCACACCTTCTTGCAGGAGAGCTGGCGCCAGGGAATTGCCAGGAAGGGGAGAGGGAGACAGGAAAGCATTTACAGGAAAACATTTGCAATTCTTACACAGCAAGACATCTGGGCACTGACAGGCTTGGTCCTGACACTTGCATCCCTCTCAAGCCAACCTGGCATCCATACATTTGCTTCATATAGAAAACAGATGAAGCAAAGGGAAAAGTTTCACCTAGATAATTTCTCTGTGTGTCTGTGTGTGCGCGCGCGTGTGTGTGTGTGCGCGTGCGTGCGTGCATGTGAGTGTATTTGTGCCATCAAGTTACAGCTGACTTACAGTGACCCCATAAGGCAGTGGTGGCGAACCTATGGCACGTGTGCCAGAGGTGGCACTCAGAGCCCACTCTATGGGCACGTGCGCACAGAGTTCATCTCCGCCCCCCCACACACATCTAGGCTGGCCTGGGCCGCTGGACATGACATGCATGCACCACAGTGAGCAGGAAGGACTCAGCTGGCGGGCCTGGTGCCTGTGCTCCGGGTGGCTGCTGCCTGAGGGGGCAGAAACAGAGGAGGTGGAGATGCTAGAGAGGAGCAGAGCGGCACACATGGGACTTGCTGGAGGCTAGAGCAGACTGGCCCCTGCTCAAAGGGGTGGGGCGGAGGCAAAGGGGTGGAGCGGAGGCACTGGAGCAGCACAGGGCAGAGCTGCGGGTGCATGCAGGACCTGCTGGAGGCTGGAGCAGGCTGGTTGCTGCTGCTGCCTTTCAAAACACCCAGGAAACGCTTTTACCCAAGTTTTTTGCTGATCGCCTGGG
Organism: Sphaerodactylus townsendi; assembly: GCF_021028975.2. Classification (NCBI taxonomy): domain Eukaryota; kingdom Metazoa; phylum Chordata; class Lepidosauria; order Squamata; family Sphaerodactylidae; genus Sphaerodactylus; species Sphaerodactylus townsendi. The sequence continues at coordinate 6,686,758 of NC_059434.1, forward strand.
CAGATCAAACCTAGAGAGGAAGAACCAAGATGCATTTAGGATTTTTTAAAAAGCACACCAAGGCCTTTGCTAGAGCTTCTTTTTATTTTTCTGTTCCTGTTGCATTTTTGTGGGAAGTGCTGTGATGACATTCATTATCAATGGAGGCCCAGGTGGCCCACATTACCCGGGTTGCATTTTTCATCTTCGCCAGGCACAGCGGCTGGCTCCCTATCTCTCCCAGTCCGACCTGGCCACTGTGATCCATGCGACGGTCACCTCGAGGTTGGATTACTGTAACTCGCTCTACGCAGGCCTTCCCTTGGGACTGATCCGGAAGCTGAAGCTGGTCCAGAATGCAGCGGCCTGGCTGTTGACAGGTGGTGATTATCTAGATCATATCACCCCTGTGCTATGCCGCCTGCACTGGCTCCCAGTGGAGTTCCGGATCATTTTCAAGGTGTTGGTATTGACCTTTAAGGCCTTACGTGGCATGGGGCCCTCATACCTACGGGACCGCATCACCCCTTATGTCCCACATAGGCCGCTGCGGTCAACTGCGGCAGAACTGCTGGTGATCCCTGGCCCTGCGACGATGCGGCTGGCCTTGACCCGGGCCAGGGCCTTTACGGCTCTGGCCCCTGCCTGGTGGAATGCTCTACCTCCAGCTGTCCGGGCCCTGCGGGACCTTGGTGAATTCCGCAGGGCCTGTAAGACAGAGCTATTCCACCGGGCTTTTGGAGGGGCTGGCCGCGGTTCTATTGCCCCCCACTGAAACCGGAACTAAGCTGCCTTTTCCATCCTGGTAGGGCCCTGATTCCATCCTGGGCCCTGCCTCTCCTCCCTTCTCCTTTGGCCTTTAGACCGGGCGCCTGTGTGTGTGTTTTTACACAACCTTGTTGTTTAATCTGTATTTATTGTTTTAATTGCTGCTGAATTTTAATGAGTTAGATTTTATGTTATATTGATTTACTGTTCTGGAAACAGTCATGTTGTGAGCTGCCTCGAGCCCTTCGGGGATGAGGCGGCCTATAAATTTAATAAATAATAATAATAAAAACTGCAGATCAGATGGCTGCTCCACCAATTTAGCTTTCCTGAAGTTATCCCACCATTTGCACAACATTCTTACTTAGGATTGCCTTCCTTGACTGCCTTTTTACTTCTGTTTTGTGGTTAGGGGTTTATTGGGTTTTGGAAAGTGAAAGTTTTACTTCCCTCTCCTCCTACCCCCACCCCTTCTCCCGCCAGGTCTCCAATGTGATAATAGTGTACTTATTTCAGGGAGATTATTAGCATTAAACCTAAGACCTAGTTTTGGGGAACCAGTGTAGGTAACCCTGTTAAGCGCTGTTAAACCCCACTGATTTTCATGGGAAGAACTAAAGCACAATCCTTTACCAGGGAGTAATCTCGGTTGCTGACAATGGGGCTTGCTTCTGAGTAAACCCTCCTAGGGTCATGATTCATTCATTCGACGCGTTGCACAGTTGCTTCAAAGCAAAGCCACTGACTGCCACCAAGCTTACTCCCGAGTAACATGTGCCCTTTACACGTTCAGGAAGTGACTGGAGCCCATAAAAAAAATTCAGGTTGCTTTTGTGCCTTCACCCGGAAACACTTTTCTTTTTCTATTTTCTTCAATGCAAAAGAAACTGTTATGAGTTCTTTATTGAGCTGGTATTCTTAGTCAGAAACAGACAATACGTGAACTGAAACCCAGATTACAACCCACAGCTTTTAGCAGACAGGAAAGGAATAAACAAAGCAGAATTTCACTAAGGAGTTTCACACAGACTGGCAAGCAAGTAAAAGATAACCAAAACAGCTAAATTCCCCTTCCCAGGCGTTGGGCCAAGAGAGTCCAGCAGGAACCTCATCAAGGTCAGAAAGCACATACACACACACCACTTTACAATGTATAGCTGTGAAGGCATACAGAAATGAACCCTCACAGCCATGTCGACTGTCCCACAATCTGATTGGCTGCACCAGTGTAGCTGTGCATGTTCAATACACAAAATAAAAAAAGAGAGAGAAAGGAACTTCCTGCAGTGGCCAGACAATAATGAATGTGTTGCTGTAGATCTATGAGTGAAATTGTGGTTATACCATGAAGAGAAAACCTGCTTGGAGGACTTTGTAAACTGGTGGGTGCTCAGAGAATCTTCCCACAATGTGCTGGGTGACATGCACAGAATGGGGGGTAGATTCTTCCTGCAATGGAGGCAGAAACTAAAGTGAACCGGTGGAAGCAGAGGTGGGATCCAGCAGGTTCTCACAGGTTCCCGAGAGTAGGTGACTAATTATTTGTGTGTGCCGAAAGGAGGTTACTTGTTGGTGATTTTTGCCTTCGTTACACCCCTCCTCTCAGCAGCAGCACACAGAACTTGAAGCAGTCTAGCAGGACGTGCAGCAGCATGCGTGGCAGCCTGCACCTGCGTGCATTCGTTTCCCGCCCAAGGACCTGCGCAGTGGCTGCGTCCTTGCCACAGCCCCACCCAGGAATGCCCCGCCCCCAGAATGCCTGGCCACGCCCCTGTCATGCCCCACACAGCCCCATTGGCTCTATGCCACAGTTTGAATCCCACCACCATGGGAACCTGTTACTAAAAATTTTGGATCCCACCACTGGGTGGAAGGGAGGGAAATCAAGTGTCTCCTGCCAGTTGTGTTCACGTGGGAGCGCCTCCAACCTGGGATTGTTCAAAAGGATCGCTAGTTTAGCAATTTTCGACCTGTCAACCTGGGTTGACAGGAATGAAACAGCCCTAACTCATTTTAGGAACAGGACCTGTGCAAAGTTACCCTTCAGGACAGTTTTTATAACATCCTGAAGATGTTATATTTGGCCCGTGCGGAGTCCACCATTGCCAACTCATTGCCTGACTATTGGCAGTGTTTTTTAAATTTCCCCAGTAAAAGGGGAAAGTCAGCAACTGAATTTTGTCCTGTCCAATCCTCCCTCCATGCATGCAAAATGTGTGGGGAAAGTTGCAGTTCAGTTGGTTACGTCACTGCAAAATTTGCTAACTGACCACCGTAGCCAAGATTAGGAATTGTGTAATAAAAATGATGCAATAATGTGTAATAAAAATGCAACAAAACAGTTGTACATTTTAAGCAAAAAGCAGTGGTGTAGCGCCCATGGGACAGGGGGTGCAATGCCCCAGGCGCGCCCCAGTTTGGGGGAACAGCCGGGGCATGGAGGGGTGTGAAGGAGGCATGGAGGAGGCGTTCTGGGGTGGGGATGGGCAGCGCCGTGGCAGGGGCGCAGTGCACATCCCAGGCGCAGTTTCCCCTCGCTCCGCCCCTGGCAAAAAGTGTAAATAAGCCCACAATATTAAACCCTTTGGATGACAAATCTCAGTGGAAAACTATGCTTTTACTTCAAGGTCTATCCAGACGCAGCTGGATTCAGACTTGGTTCCTTTGACGGATTCTTGTTTTGCCGAGAGAGCAAGGCCTTGCTTTTAAAAGCTTAGAAGTTTTCTGAAGTACAGCCAACCTCTACCTGCATTTTTCCTTGATACACAGCCAGGCCTTGGAGAGCTTCAAACCCCGGAAAAGAACAGCATGACCTCTTATTTCCTGCCATAAAGCAAAGGACGAGATGAAAAGAATCCCTCAGCGTTGTCAAACATGGTTGTATCTTTAATTATCACATCGCTGCTCCTCAGGTGAGCGAGGGAAGAAAACTTCTAACAAAACCTGTTGCATCATTTTCAGGCTGCCCTCGAACGCGCTCGTTTCTCTGTTAGGTTGGAAACACAAAGGCTGGTGTGTAAAGTCGAAGGACCTCCGCTGGCGTCGTTTCTTCCATTTTTGTTGCTTGAGCCTTGATGAGGCTTGCAGCACAGTTATTCAGGAAAATCTCCTACACAACAAGCCCTAGAGAGAGAATAAATACAATTCAGACTTCAGTCTAAAAGGCGGCTCGTGCGGGTGGCCAGTAGCCCCAGCAATCTGCTCAAGGAAGGGCCAGTTCACATGTTAAAAAGCTCTGTATCGGGGCACGTAGTTGCTTCAACAGGGCAAATCGCTTTGGATAATGTGCTTTCAAAGCACTGCAGCAATCATTGGCGACTGGATGTTGCTGCGTGAAACAGAAAAACCCAGTTGCAAACAATTGTCAAGGTGAATTGAAATGCATTATCGAAAGAGTGTGAAAGCTAAGGTCACCAGCCTCCAGGAGATCCTGGAGATCCGTCAGAATTACAGTTCATCAATTCCCCTGGAGAAAATGGCTGCTTTGGAGGGTGGACTGTGGCATTATGTCCTGCTCAGGACCCCTCCCAAACCCCACACTCCATCCACAAATCTCCAAGAATTTCCTGGCAACCTTACACCCCACCCCCAGCTAGCGGCCTGGCAACTTGGAGGGGAGGCTTTAAGTTTAGGGTTGCCACAGTAGATTTGGGGGGGGGGGGTGGAGCCTTAGATGGGTGGAGTTTGAGGAGAGAAGAGAGGGGACTTAAATGGAGTGTAATGTAGGCTGACCAGCCGTCCCGCTTTTGGCGGGACAGTCCCGCCTTCGCACAATTTGTCCCGCGTCCCGCGGGTTCCTTCCATTGTCCCGATTTTTGGGAGGCTGCCGCACTGCCTTCTGGGGTGCAAGGCAGTGCAGCAGCCTCCCGCACGTGCAGCCGCAGGAGCACGGTCTTCTGGGGCGCTGCCGTTTCCCGCCCTGTCACAGGGTGGGAAACGGAAGCCCCAGTGTTGTCGCGGTTATGCCTCCCGGGCGGCCGCGCTACAAGATAGGCAAAGACGCTGCCTCAGGAGTTGGCCGCTCTCTGGGGTGCTGTTGCTCGGTGGAAACAGCAGCAGCGCCCCAGAAGGCAGTACCCGCGGTTGCGTTGCAGAAGGCGTATGCGTGCGTGCGCGACGCGAGTCGCCTTTACCCTCAAGGCCCTGGAGCATCTTCACAAGGTGACCATCTGGTCACCTTAGTGTAATGCCATTGCGTCTGCCTTCCAAAGCAGCTGTTTTCTCAAGGTGAACTGATCTCTGGCACCTGGAGATCAGTTGTAATCCCTGGAGATCTCCAGCCAGCACCTGGAGGTTGGCAGGCCTCCTTAGGACCCCTCCTCATATGTCACTGTTCTGGCATGAATGGAGTCTTTGTAGTCCTGCAACCTTAGCTCAGGAGCACGTCTGTTGGCGGTTGGTGGACACAAGGCCTTTGTAACATGGAAATAGGGAAGTGAGGGGAACTGACTTGTCCCTATTGGTTACCTCCCAGATAGGGTGAGCTATTCAATTCAGTTCAGTTCAAAGATTTTGTGGTCCGCTTCCATCAAGACAATCATACAAAAATTATAATGGGGGGGGGGGAATCAGCTATTCCTGCTTTGGTTCTCCAGATTCTTGTTGCTGTTGTTAAAGATCTTGCTATTTTTGCTTCCTGTTACCACAAAAATAACATTGGAAAAAAAGTCAATGTCAATGGGGAATCATTAGGTGGTGTAGAGAGAGAAGCTAGTGTGAAAATAAAGATGTATGGCTTCATTTATCACAATGGAGGCACAAACTAAAAACAAGGATTTTCCTCACGCCTTCTTGTCTTGTTAGGAGAAGCTTATGTGCCTTCTTGAATGTTTAATATTTTGTGTTCTTTTCGTATGAGATTAAATGAAATCATGTTTTACCCTACCCCCTAAAAAGGAGCTTGCCAACTGAACCAGACCACTTTTGAAATTTGGTTTGCATCTTTACTCTGGAGCAGGTGAGGAACACTGCCCGGCTGCCGAAGGTAGGGTTGCCAGCCTCCGGGCCGAACCTAGAGATCTCCTGAGATTACAAATGATCTCCAGGCAACAGAGATCAGTTTCCCTAGAGAAAATGGCTACCTTGGAAGGTAGACTCTATACTTTTAAGCTCTAGTGAGATCTCCACTCCCTAAATTCCTGCTTCCCTAGGATCTAGCCCTGAGCCCTTCGGGGGTAGGGCGGTCTATCGAATCAAATTATTAATAATAATAATAATAATAATAGTAATAATAATAGTAATAGTAATAGTAATAGTAATAGTAATAAATAGTAATAGTAATAGTAATAGTAATAATAATAATAAATCTCCAGGAGTTTTGCAACCTGCAGCTGGCAACCTAGCAAGAGGTGCTCTTCCAAGTAGGAAAACACATGCAAAAGATCCCCCTATGGGGGAATATCCGTAGTGGGTCTAGAACAGGGGTCCCCAAACTACGGCCCGGGGGCCAAATGTGGCCCCCTGAAGGCATTTATCCGGCCCGCCAGGCATGGCGGCGATGGCTCCATTCATGTGCAGTGGGGGCTCGAGGGAGAGGAGGAACCGGCTCCAACGGCTGTTGATTGCAGTTACATGAAGGCACCCCCAAATCTCCATGAATTTTCTGACCCAGAGTTGGAAACCTTACATGTGGCAACGCCTGCTCTGCCCTTCCCTCTCAGCTACTCCATGTGTTGCTCTCAGGCTTTCTGTTCCGCCTCACTCCCATTGGCATCAGCCAGGCTGGCGAATCGCTCGCTGGCTGCTAGGGAGGAAAGAACCCAGGAAGATACCTGATACTGGGTTAGATGGAATGCTTCAGTGGGAAAGTTCTGCTTTTTTTTTTACAGGGGAAGGTATTCCACAGCCTCCCCAACAATATTTGGAGCCCACCCTGTACTTGACATATTTTGGTCACTGTTCTAAAAATAGACCATGACAGAAAGGCTGAAAGGTGAAATCAAACATTTTGCAATCATTTGTGCATAGGAATTTGTTCATAGTTTTTTCTAGTCCGGCCCTCCAACAGTCTGAGGGACAGTGAACTGGCCCTCTGTTTAAAAAGTTTGGGGACCCCTGGTCTAGAACCTATACCTTTCAGTCTATATTTTCAAGTTCATGCTCTTATTGGCCATCTAGATGAGAACATTATATTTAATCAGTAAATGGATAATGCATTGTCAAAGGCTTTCACTGCTGGAATCTACTGGCTGTTGTGGATTTATCAGGCTGTGTGGCCATCGTCTGGTAGATTTAGCTCCTAGCTTTTTGGTGGCATCCATGGCTGGCATCTTCAGAGGCATGGCAAGGCAAAGATGTGTTTCAAAGCAAATGCATTTTCAAACCACCAGGAGCCATAAAAATGCAACTGCAAATGAATTCCACCTGGACGCAGGCAAATGCACCCCGTCCCCCTCCCGCCTGGGGGGTGGACAAAAGAGATACCCACCTGCACCGTGCCATTGGAGAGAAATACATCTTTCCACTGAAGTCGTTACAGACGACGCAATGAAGAGACGAGACGCAGCGATATCAGGATCCGGTAGAGAGAAGCCAGTGGCGATCTAGCGTGATCCGTGGATCTGGCTGATCCATGGGTCTGGCTAATCTGCCGAGCTGGGGTCCCTGGCACCTTTTATTAAGGGTTTGGGAAGGCGGGAGAGCGGGAGAAGGTTGCACAATTCATGACTCATTGGGGCTGTGTACGTGCGGGAGGAAACGTTCCTGTCTGGGCCTAATCCATACCTGGGGGTATTGTGACCCTTTGTCTGGGGTATCTTGTGACCCGTGAGTCAGAGGGGTCTCGTGATGGGTGTGCGTGTGAGCCCAGGAGGGGACAGATGGTGCAGGCATTCCTGTGCACTTTCTGAGGCTCTGCTGGGATCGCTGGCTCACCCCTACATTCCACGACTTGCTTCTGAAGATGCCAGCCATAGATTCAGGTAAAACATTAGGAGCTGAAAGTTCCAGACCACGGCCACACAGCTTGAAAACCCACAACAGCCAACCGATGGATACATTGGGTTGGGTCCCATGGATCTGTTCTTTCACTTGTGGTACTTCCATCAAGGAGACTTCTGTTATACAAGAAGTGGAAAAGCCCTCTGTGCTGGACGAGGGCACTGTCATTAGTGGAACATATCAGGAGGATGGTTTTCCACCATCCAGATAATAAAATTACTGGTTCTAGTGGATTTTCTGGGCTGTGTGGCTGTGGTCTGGTGGATCTTGTTCCTAACATTTTGCCTGCATCTGTGGCTGGCATCTTCAGTGAGAATGGGAATGTTTTAGTGTTTTAGTGGGGTATAAAATTGTCATGTATCCGGTGTCAGGCTCTTGAACGTGGAAATAACAGACCGTAGGAAAGTCCTAAAGCAGTTTATTTCTACAATGCGTAGAGTAACAGAGAAAGCTGAATCTAAGCTCTCCCACTTAGATCCAGCGATTATATCCTTCAATCCCCCCCCCCATTCGATTCCCCCCAAATGTGTTTCACAGAGAGTATAACATTTGCACTACAGAGCTTCAAGAAACCTGGGGACGTTCGCACCTTCCCGCAGGAGGGCTGGCGCCAGGGAGGGGAGCAGGAAACCGGAAAGCATTTACAGGAAATATTTGCAATCCCCACACAGCAAGACATCTAAGCACTGTCAGGCATGGATCTGACACCCGGGTGGGGAACCAATAAGTAAGTGTTTGGGTGGAACTTGCTATGCAAAGGTGTGGTTGATAGTATAGTATTGCAGGTAGGGTTCGGTCACTGACCCATGACCCTTCAATTTATGTGTTCCCCAGAAGGAGGCACTAGAATTCTGAAATGCTCCCTCCCACTTTAACAATCCCAACACTGGTGCTTGAAATAAGCCAGCAGCTCAGGAAGGAAGGAACATCCTCCTCCTGTGTTGATTTAAATGCAGGAAGATTTTAAAGCACAGTGAGAATATTCAAAACTATGAACACTCATCTACTGCTGAATTCTGTGTATATTGAAGAAGAAGAAGAAGAAGAAGAAGAAGAAGAAGAAGAAGAAGAAGAAGAAGAGGAAGAAGAGGAAGAAGAAGAAGAAGAAGAAGAAGAAGAAGAAGAAGAAGAAGAAGAAGAAGAAGAAGAAGAAGAAGAAGAAGAAGAGGAGGAGGAGGAGGAGGAGGAGGAGGAGGAGGAGGAGGAGGAGTAGTTTGGATTTATATCCCGCCTTTCCCTCCTGTAGGATATTTAGATATTTATACCCTGCTTAGGACACAAAGCAGCTTACAAGATCATTCTCTACATCCTGTTAGATAGGTTTAGCTAAGGAAGAGTCTCCATGGATACCTAGAGATATTTTTGTAGGATTCCTTGCACAATATCCGCATTCTCATAACTGGAGATTCAAAGCTTAAACAAAATGTTCAGAAAAAACATGTTTTTATATCTAAAAAGATTCTTGGACTGCATTTAAGCCCAAGTGGGCTACAATCCAATTGAAAATGAGTTACATATATATTTGCCATTAATCTTGGATAGGTCTTCTCAGCCACCAGTAACAAATTGCTAAGGATCAAAAATGAATGTGCCACAGAGGCAGCAACCAAAAAGCTATCTCCGCCTTTTTTTTTTTTAACAGCAAAGAACATAATCGGCTTACTGGACAGAATTCCTCTTAAAAATGGTTGATTTCATGTCATCTAGTTTTTGCTTTCTTCTCCTTGGAAACATGCCTAATTCCAAACTGAAATAAGAACATAAGAACATAAGACAGAGCCTGCTGGATCAGACCAGAGTCCATCTAGTCCAGCACTCTGCTACTCGCAGTGGCTCACCAGATGCCTTTGGGAGCTCACATGCAGGAGGTGAAAGCAATGGCCTTCTGCTGCTGCTGCTCCTGAGCACCTGGTCTGCTAAGGCATTTGCAATCTGAGATCAAGGAGGATCAAGATTGGTAGCCATAGATCGACTTCTCCTCCATAAATCTATCCAAGCTCCTTTTAAAGCTATCCAGGTTAGCGGCCATCACCACCTCCTGTGGCAGCATATTCCAAACACCAATCACATGTTGCGTGAAGAAGTGTTTCCTTTTATTCGTCCTAATTCTTCCCCCCAGCATAAATAAAAACATAATAGAATTGACAATTATTTTAATCCTTCACAGTAGACAAAGAGCTAGCTACATGACTACCCTATTTCCCCAAATATAAGACATCCCCGGAAAATAAGACATAGTAGAGGTTTTGCTGAAGTGTGAAATATAAGGCATCCCCCGAAAGTAAGACGTAGCAAAGTTTTTGTTTGGAAGCATGCCCGACGAACAGAACACAGAAAAATAAGACATCCCCTGAAAATAAGACATAGCGCATCTTTGGGAGCAAAAATTAATATTAGACACTGTCTTATATTCGGGGAAACACGGTATATGGGGGGAAAACGGAAACATTCATGAAACCCCCCCTTCCTCCCCCCAAGAACACCTTGGAGTAGCACTGTGCCAGTAAGTGCCAATGAAATATTTCTAACTGGAAATAAATGAAATTGTTTTTTTAGACAAGGATTTATTCACTTAAAATATATAGCCTGAAGATGTTTAGATAATTAAATAACTGATATGTACACTGCAGGATATATTTACTGCTTCAATCTGAATAGCTTTGGCAACAATTAATTGATTTTGATATGTTTGATGATGAAAAGATTAGTGTTTTCAATTTTATAAAATTGAGCTTGATGTATGCTACTTAGTACTTCATCCACTGGTACTTATGAACCAAGGAGGTAGGTAAGGGGGGAGGGTTCTCGGGTTCAAACCCCCCCCCCATTCCGCTCCACCCACCCATTTGTGGGGGTTTTGTATTTTTTGACATTTTTTTTGCTTTTGGCCTGCAGGGGGTGCAGTTTTTAGAGTAGCAGCACCAAAATTACAAGGGTTTGTTGGGAGACTCTCCTGATGATACCACCCAGGTTTGGTGAGGTTTGGTTCAGAGGGTCCTAAGTTATGGACTCCCAAAGGGGGTGCCCCATCCCCATTGTTTCCAATGGGAGCTAATAGTAGATGGGACTACTAAGACTCCCAAATCCCTTTCACATGTACTGTTATCAAACCAAGTCAACCATCCTATATCTGTGCGTTTCATTTTTTCTGCCTAAGGTTAGTATCTTATATTTATATCTGTTGAAATTCATTTTGTTTGTTTTGGCCCAGCTCTCTAATTTGTCCAGGTCATTTTTAATTCTGACTCTATTTTGGTGCAATCTGCAAATTTGATTTTGGCTAATGGTCTACGGCCATGTTCCGTCTATCCCCACAAAAACCTGCCACAGGAATGGAGGGATGAAGGTGGCATTTTTTGATTGGTCGCTTACATTGGTACACGGAAATTGTGCGCCGTTTGTGATTGGCTGAATGGGGGACTCCTGGCACCAGAGATTCCACACTTTACTGGAATCGAGCTGAGTTCAAGCGTGGTTCCCTGAAAAAGTAGTAGTTACCAATTGGAGGGCGGGATCATCCTGTGCCTCTTCGCCGCTCCGTTTCGATTGGCTACTGTTCTACGGCCATGTTCCGTCTATCCCCACACACGTTATACAAAAAACTGCCACAGGAATGGAGGGATGAAGGTGGCATTTTTTGATTGGCCAGCTGTACGCATGCCCGAAACACTCAGCTGTGATTGGCTGAATGGGGGACTCCTGGCACCAGAGATTCCGCACTTTACTGGAATCGAGCTGAGTTCGAGCGTGGTTCCCTGAAAAAGTAGTAGTTCCCAACTGGAGTTGGAAATTTGACCGTTACACGGGGCGAAGGTGGTACAAAACCACGTCGATCCCAGTGGTTGTGCGGAGCACTTAGGTCTTAACGCTTGGCTTCGAATCCTTAGGTCGATAACGCAAGTGCGGAATCGACCTTAATGTGCTTTCCTGCCCTGCATTGTACTAACGTTTCTTTCTCTGAGTAACACTACTAATGACTACCTTACTTTATATTATCTTTGTTTCACAGCTGTAATCTCTTCAGCTAACTTCCCTGGGCATATCAGGCTGATGTCTCAACCCATTAGAGTGATGACACACCATTAAAGTTGATGTCTGTCTCTTGTCCTTCCCAGGAAGGGCAGAAAATCCCTTTTGTCCAGGAAAATTTAGGATCATTCTGCGTGACCCTGAGGGTCCATTTTTCCCTACAAAAAGCCCACTGTCCCAATAGACAATGTTCAGTATCCTCTGTCTGGGATACTGTTCCACAGGGCTAAGCATGGGTTGCTCAGTTCTGTTCATCGGACCATTCCGCTCCAGGTGACTATGGGCCTTTCCCCACTTACCTTAAGCCCCGCGCTACTCTCCTCAAGTAGCGCGGGGTCCCGGGGCACTCCCCACCTACATGCCATTGTTAATAGTCACCCCCCGACAGCGTTTTCGTCACCAGTGCGGCATCCCTGGCTTTGTATGTTTTGATGACTCTCTCAAGACAGAGCTGGGTTGTGGGTATCGGCGTGGCATAGGATCAAGAGTGGAGAAATGCCCCATAACTCATGTCCTCCCTATATTCCTTATCTATTCTAGATCTATATCCTAGAGCTGTGTGTGTTCTGCTGTTTTATTGTGTGCTTGTGTGCCCCCACATTTATCCCTTGGCCAAAAATTGTTGAACTTTATCTACCTCCGCGTTTCTATACAAATGTACTACCTCAGAGAGTGAGCTTGTGGCTGGGGGAAGAGGCAAGCCTGGGGCCTAGGGGGTGTGTGTGTGTTAAGTGTGGTGAAATCACTTCTCTCTGCGTGTTACATGCGACAAAGGCATTTCTGGCTTATAAGTCAATGTCCTCCAAAAGGTTCTCCCACTAACAACCTTGCTCAGGTCTTGTAAATTTCCTTGTGGCTTCCTTGATTGAGTCCATCCATCTCACATTGGGTCTTCCTCTTTTCCTGCCACCTTCCTCTTTTTGTACCATTTTTGTCTTTTCCAGTGAGAAGGGCATTCTGTGTGGCTGCAGAAATCATTCGAAGATCTCACCCACTTCACAAAAATTCTTCTCACAGGTTTGTCGCAGTTCAGCTTCCCCAATGACAGAGTTGGAACTGGTTTCTACCGGTTCGCCTCTTGCGAATCCCCACTCGCCACCGAAGCCAACATTATTTTGTCTCAGTTCCTCAGAACTCACATCCTTGTCGCAGTTATGAACTACACTTTTCTGCCGAACAGGGTCAATAATGCCTGCTTCAAGTGTGGAAGCATCAACGACACCTCATCCGCTCAACCAATCACTTGGTACGCTTTTGTGGCATGTGCAGAACGGAGAGTTGTGGTGGGCAGAAAGCCACGTAACTGTAAACTGTAAAAAACTGCTTAAAAAAAAAGAACGCCCCATTTCCCCGCTGTAACACGCTTAATCACGCATCGAGGAATGAAACAGGCACCAAGGTGATCCCTTCACCAGTCGTCTTGTAACTCAACTCAGCTGTTGTGGGTCGCCTTTGATCACCACCGAAGGGAACCAAGTCGACCTTAGCTCCCTTCTGTAGTGGGGAAAGCCCCTGGGAGGGGCATGTGGAGGGAAAGTGCTAAGAGTATGTGCCGTTTATTCACGCACCTTGATATCTGCTTCAGGCACCCTAGTCACCTCAGAAGGTTATAACCAGTATAAAGCCAGTGTACTATTTCTCAGATCGAAAGAATCCCTCAAAGCTGCTATTAGTATTCAATATAGAGAAGATGCTGTCATCATACAGATATCGCCTCCCCAACTCTAATAATAGAGAATGTTATATTTTTTGAGGAGTGTTAATTAGAAAGTTTCCTCTTACCGTAGCAGAAGCTGCTAAATGCTCTCGGCGCCATGTTACTGCTGAGTATTGGCGTTGCTGGAAGAGACGGCTAGACTTCTTTTAGTTGATCAGACGAGCCGACCATCCACACGCTTATTCGTCAAGGACTTAAAGCTCAGGAGAGACTTGAGTTGCATCTCATTAGCGGTGTCCAAAACCCCGCTGCATCACCCGCGAAGTGATGATGTAAAACCTAGCAAACAGGGATGTCCAAAGCCGATGGCCCTCAGTTTGACGTTTGCTTGTTACTATTTGTGATAGGCGAGTCCTGATTTTGAGAGCAAAGTGGCTCTCTCTCTGAAATTGTTTGAAATTGGTGCATGTGTACTTACAGTAAGATCATGTGACATAATAGCTTTGTCAACAGAGAGAGAGTGAGAGAGAGAGAGAGAGAGAGAGAGAGAGAGAGAGAGAGAGAGAGAGTTTCCTGGTATGTGTGGGAGCATTTGGTGCTACCTGACCTTCTATAGACCCAATGCTTACTGAAGGATCACATCAAACAATGCTAAGATTCTGTTTTCAGTGGCCCTTTCCCCACTCACCGTTTGCTGCGCGCTATTCTTGTCGAGTAGCGCGGGGTACACCTGCACTTTGACTGTGGCGGCAACAACGCGTTCCAAGATTTGCCGTTTTGCTCTTCAGCGTATCATTCTGACACTTACCAAAACGGCGCTTTCGATGACCTTCCGCGCGGAAGCAAGGCAGTGGGGAAGCGCCACCGGAACACGACCCTCACACACTAAAAAAAAAAAGGTCCTAACGCGACAAACCGATCATTTTAAAAAGTAAAACGACCAGTGAGATCTTCAGTATGATTGTTTTGTTTCTGCCTTTTTCACTGTGACTCAAGGCACATTACACAATAACACATGATGATAATACAAATAGGTCAACTCAAGTTAGGGAGCCTATATATACTGACGCAAAGCTGGGTTTGAGAGTAGGTGTCCATATCTGTTGACTAGAAATTTTTTAAAAACCAGAACCTTTTGCATTATCTAAAAGTTAAGATAGTTATTAAATGGATCATTCAATCCCTGGGTCAAGGCTACATCATGACATTTACTGGGCAGACAAGGTCTATGGGGTGGCTTGCCCTGACCTTCCCCAATTGTCTATACTTCACCTCTAGCAAGCTGGGTACTCATTTTACCAACCCTAGAATGATGGAAGGCTGAGTCAACCTTGAGCAAGCTACCTGAAACTGACTTCCATCGGGATTGAACTCAGGTCGTGAGCAGGGCTTTGACCGCAGTCCTGCAGCTAACGCTTCTGCAATCACGGGTGACGCAAGCCCTCAAACATGCCTCCTATGATCAGGCTTAAATTTTACCTGCAAATTTAAATCAAATAGGTTGTGTAGAACTAATGCGTCTATGCTGAAATTAAATAGTCTACCACAAGATCTTTGAAGAATTAACATTATTTTTATGATTTTGGCACTGTGCCTTTAGTCAAGGCAGCAAGGCTTTAATTTACACAGCTTCAAACTGTATATAAAGTTTTCTGCTTAAGGGGAATCAGATACATGGTAGGATATATATGTGTGTATATACTTGAATGCCTTTAATTGAGTCCTCACGAAGTCCCCATCTGAAAAACATGAACGTTATTTTTTGTAAGACTTTATGTGAATATTGGGCAAAGCTACATTACACTGTGATGGCCCCTTCCGCACAGGCAGAATAATGCATTTTCAAACCACTTTCACAACTGTTTGCGATTTTGCTATCTCGCGACAGCTGAAAGAGCCCTGAAAGCAGTTTGGAAGTGCATGATTCTGCATGTGCGGAATGAGCCTTTGAAAGCAATGAGAGCAGTACCACTTCAGAGATGCAACAAGGAAGATCGTTTGCTCTTGCCCGGTCAGTAGTAAATTAAGCGAACAACATGGTTGAAGAGGCCCACCAACAGCCCCTCCCCTGTCACTCTGTTGCATTTTAGCATGCACACACTCCGGGTAATTCCGCCATCACGCAGGAGGAAGGACTGCCCACTTTGGGAATCACTGTTCTAAACTCTTGTTGGTTGTTTGCCCAGATGGAACACCGGGGGTCACCTGGACCCTGCAGGCCCAGCAACTGGGGAAGACAGACAGGTGAGAGGTCTGTGGTCAAAAATAAAGGGATAAAAGTTGGCACTCTCTGGATAGTATTGAAACTTTCCCCACTTTTCACAGGGTCCAAGCAGAAGGGATGGGGTAAAGTCATTGTTCTTCAGGAATACCATATCTTGTTGGGGCAAGCAAATAAATCATGCTCACCCCTTCTTTGAATAATAGTACCAGAACAGGGCACATAGCCAAATAACATTCTGAATTCATTAACTGAACCCCAACAGAGATGGGATTATTACAAGGGCCAGATGCAATACTCATCGGCCATTACAGCGGTCGCCACTCATGGTATTCTGCCCAGGATCGGTCTGTCCACATCTTCGGTAAAACCAAGTGGAGACTCTTGCTCTCACATTATTCTTTGACTGTCCGAGATAGGTTAGGAATTTTCCTCCCGGGCTTGTCTTAGACAAAACCTGAAGGAGACTCCCGGACAATGTTTTGTGGAGCTTTTTTTGTTAAATAACACAGAGGTCGCGGTTTTGAAAAGTAGCAAAATTTCTTTACAAGTGACAGAACTTTCTGCTAACGCCCAATGCTAGATACAGTTTATCTGTCTGTGTTTTGAATGTACTTTTGATTTGTACTTCAGAAATGTCTGTAACGCTCTGGAGCCTATTTTAATATGCCTAATAAAGGTTGTTGAATTGTATTGTCATTGTTCTTTTTCAAGTTTGTTCCCAGTGGTTTTCTTGACCCACAGAACTGAATGGGTGCCTGGCTGCCCACTGCTAACTACAAAGCTGTGGGGAAAATATATCTGCAGCTCTGATGAATATGTGAAAAGCCAACCTAGTTTATCCATCAGTGAATAGTAGCAGAAAGAGGTTGGGACGTGGATAAGTTTATTTCATTCAAGTATCCTCTTGGGGCTTCCAACTCTGAAAGCATTCAATAATCAATGCAGAATATTTATGTATGTATGTATGTATGTATGTATGTATGTATGTATGTATGTATTTATTTATTTATTTATCAAATTTCTAGACCGCCCACCCCCAAAGGGCTCTGGGCAGTATACACTGGGCCAGAAACAGTACTACATACACAAAGAAGAGCGGTTTCCGATTCAAGCCCCTGCCAGCATGACCAATTGGCCATGCTGGCAGGGGCTGATGGGAATTGTAGTCCATAACATCTGGAGTGCCAAAGGTTCGCCACCACTGCAATAGGCCAACACAACAGTACACAGAATAAAATAAATTAAATCAGGTTAAAACAATGTACGAAATTCATAAAAATAGCAGCAACAATACAATGTAGTACAATACAGCAAGAATATAGCAGAATCATATGTATAAGAATATATTTGCAAAGCATTCAATAGGCGATCCAAACAGGACACCTGAATTTGAAGATACTTTCAATTTTCCGAAAGTATCCCTATTAGGACATCTTTTTGAACAATGTTTTTTCTCCTTACCAATTCTCTTTTTTTAAAAAGCACTACAGCATTAAAAAAAGGCATTGGTGATATGTTTTCCCCCCACTTGTAATCAGAATAAAATCTGCAAAGCATTCAAACTAATTTTGCTTTGCACCTCATAATGGAGCCATAACCCAGATTTTGTCTGGTTATTGCATTAGGCAGAAAGAATTATGAAACTTCACGGCTTTCCACGTTCTGTTGAGCTTGCAGTCTTGGATGAAGGAGAGAGCGAATTCTCAGGTGCTAAACGTCAAATTGCTGATTGGAACAGATGCCGGCAGGAGCTGAGTAAGCAGGATTTCCACAGGTGGCAGTTTATTTCATGTTATTTATTTGTGTGTTGTGTTTTTTTCCCAGACTTCCCTCTGAGCTGGACAAGGGCTAAACATCACAAAGTGTTTCAAAACAAAAGGATTTTTCAGCCGTCACTCTTGTGTTGGTATTGCTGATTTAATCTCTCTAAATGAACGCAAGCCAGTACCAAACGTAGCTGCATTCCATGTGCATGGATCCAGAGATGGGCTTCTCATCATCATTGTCATCAACCTTTTATTGGCATGAGTTTAAAATAGAACAGAGAGGTTGAGGAGAAGAAGAAGAAGAAGAAGAAGAAGAAGAAGAAGAAGAAGAAGAAGAAGAAGAAGAAGAAGAAGAAGAAGAAGAAGAAGAAGAAGAAGAAGAAGAAGAAGAAGAAGAGGAGGAGGAGGAGGAGGAGGAGGAGGAGGAGGAGTTTGGATTTATATCCCCCCTTTCTCTCCTGCAGGAGACTCAAAGGGGCTTACAATCTCCTTGCCCTTCCCCCCTCACAACAAACACCCTGTGAGGTAGGTGGGGCTGAGAGAGCTCCAAGAAGCTGTGACTAGCCCAAGGTCACCCAGCTGGCATGTGTGGGAGTGCACAGGCTAACCTGAATTCCCCAGAGAAGCCTCCACAGCTCAGGCGGCAGAGCGCGGAATCAAACCCGGTTCCTCCAGATTAGATACACGAGCTCTTAACCTCCTACGCCACTGCTGCTCCTTTTTCAAATGGAAAACTCCACTGTGAAGCTATGGCTGTTTCCACACAGCCAGATTTGCGGGGCTGCATCGGCATGATTCATGCCGATGCAAGCCCTGAGGCCGTTCGCACGAACAGCCCCATGGGCTGTGCAGCTGGCAGAGCAGGCTCCACACTGCCACGCAGCCCCCCAAATGGATTCTTACCTTCTCCTGGCTTCTGTCGCTCTGAGGAGGTCAGGGGACACGCCCCCATGGCCAGAGTGACGGCTGCAGTGACAGAGGCCAGGAGGCGTGTCCCTTGGCCTCCTCAGAGCAACAGAAGTCAGGAGAAGGTAAGACATATCATTGCTAGAGCAACTGCGCAAAAAGTCATGACTGATGTCTCTCTCTCTCTCACACACACACACACACACACATACACACAACACACAAAAACAAATCACCTCCTATGTCAGTGATGGTGAACCTTTTCAAGACTGAGTGCCCAAACTGCAACCTAAACCCCACTTATTTTTCGCAAAGTGCAAACACGGCAATTTAACCTGAATACTGAGGTTTTAGTTTAGAAAAAACGGTTGGCTCCAAGGCGTGCATTACTCGGGAGTAAGCTTGGTGGTAGTCGGTGGCTTTGCTTTGAAGCAACCGTTTAACATTTCGAATAGGTGAATCACGACCCTAGGAGGGTTTAGAAGCAAGCCCCATTGCCAGCAACCGAGCTTACTCCCAGGTAAAGGATTGCACTTTAGTTCTTCCCTTGAAAATCAGTGGATTTAACGGCACTTAACATGGTTACCTACACGTTGTGCCCAGTGGTCAGCCTAGATGTGTGTGGGGCGATTTTCCAAAAAAAAAACCATGACGAACTCTGTGCATGCGTGCCCACAGAGAGGGCTCTGAGTGCCACCTCTGGCACCCGTGCCATAGGTTTGCCACCACTGTCCTATGCAGACAAGGTGAAAAAGTGTAAAAAAAACCAAAACAACATTTGGAAGGGAGATGTTCAGACAAAATTTGTTTGTGAAAAATAATTTTGGAGTAAATACAGCATGTGGGAAAGGCCACAGGGTAGCTCTGGGAATCCCCCAAAACTCTATAGTTTCGCCAAAGAGTTCATCATTTTACCACAGAGTTTTATGAGTTTCTCAGCATCTGCCTGAATGCCCGACATAAGCATCTCTGAGCTTTCCAAAGACGGAAAGGAACTGAACGAATGAGTAAAATAATTTAAAAACTGGACTCAGTTCATCTTAATGTGTACTTCAAAACTGGGAAGTCAACCTGCTCTGAGTCAACATCCATTTGTGTGACAGTCTTGTCAACCAATCCCAAGCGGAAGACAAATTTTTATTTACCTTCTCCAGATAATTTTTCCTAGGAATTCAACCCCTTGGACCATAAACAGTTATCGTGTCTTCAAATGTTTACAATGCCAATGAGCCATTCTGGTCAGCTTTTAGCTTGCAAAATTCAACATTGACAAATTGTGCGCAATGTATTTTCTAAAGGAATGCAAGATGTCCTGTCCTCGGACAAATTATGCACACAAATTATACCCCCGCAAATAAGAACATAAGAACATAAGAACAAGCCAGCTGGATCAGACCAGAGTCCATCTAGTCCAGCTCTCTGCTACTCGCAGTGGCCCACCAGGTGCCTTTGGGAGTTCACATGTAGGATGTGAAAGCAATGGCCTTCTGCGGCTGTTGCTCCCGAGCACCTGGACTGTTAAGGCATTTGCAATCTCAGATCAAAGAGGATCAAGATTGGTAGCCATAAATTGACTTCTCCTCCATAAATCTGTCCAAGCCCCTTTTAAAGCTATCCAGGTTAGTGGCCATCACCACCTCCTGTGGCAGCATATTCCAAACACCAATCACACGTTGCGTGAAGAAGTGTTTCCTTTTATTAGTTCTAATTCTTCCCCCCAGCATTTTCAATGAATGCCCCCTGGTTCTAGTATTGTGAGAAAGAGAGAAAAATTTCTCTCTGTCAACATTTTCTACCCCATGCATAATTTTTATATGACTTCCCCAATCATATCCCCCCCCTCAGGACGCCTCTCTCTCCAAACTAAAGAGTCCCAAACGCTGCAGCTCTTTCCCTCATAAGGAAGGTGCTCCAGTCCCTCAATCATCCTCGTTGCCCTTCTCTGCACTTTTTCTATCTCTTCAATATCCTTTTTGAGATGTGGTGACCAGAACTGAACACAGTACTCCAAGTGTGGTCGCACCACGGCTTTATATAAGGGCATGACAATCTTTGCAGTTTTATTATCAATTCCTTTCCTGATTATCCCCAGCATAGAGTTTGCCTTTTTCACAGCTGCCATACATTGAGTTGACATTCCCATGGAACTATCAATTAAGACGCCCAAATCCCTTTCCTGGTCTGTGACCAGGAAACACATTTATAACTGGACATAACTGTATCCCGTAAGATCATTCCTCTTTTCCTTTCTTGGTTAAGAGCAAGTGGACTCTAATCTAGAAAACCAGGTTTGATGCCCCTCTCCTCCACCTGAGCCTCAGCAGACTCTTATCTGATCAACAGGGATTGTTTCTTCTCTTCCACACACAAAGCCTGCTGGGTGACCTTGGGCCAGTCGCAGTTCTCTCTGAACTCTCTCAGCCCCACCAGCCTCCCAAGGTGTCTGTTGTGGGATGAGGAAGGGGAAAGGAGTTTGTAAGCTGCCTTGAGTCTCCAAACAGGAGAGAAAGCAGGGGTATAAATCCAAACTCGTCCTGTCATGTCGTGTATTTCCTTTCCTTTATTGCATTCCCAACATAGGTCAAATCCCCACTACCATCTTAGCCAGGTTTCAGAACACAAACTAACCAGGTTTGAGGGACAACCTCCCCATTGCTTGCGTGGCAGATTCCGTTTCTGGCACTCGTTCTCCCCGTTCATCTGCGTTCCGGCAGGACCTGGTTGCAAGTGGCACAGACCCCATTAACATGGTTCAGAGCTGATCCGAGGGGAGGGATGAGGGTTGAAACCCTGACTCATTTCCCACCCTGGAGTGTGACGCAGAATTCAGGCAATCAATCGGCGCTGCGATGCACGCCCAGCCTTTCCTTGATTTCGTTTCTGCTTTTGCAATCAGCCAGCAGAAGGGGGTGCAAATGTTAAACAATCAAACATATAACTTTGAATCGTTAATGGTTTACACAGGTAACAATTAACTGTTTGCACAGTTAAACATTAAGGCTCATTCCGCACACGCAGAATAATGCACCTTCAAGCTGCTTTCAGGGCTCTTTGAAGCTGTGCGGAATGGCAAAAACAGTTGTGAAAGCAGCTTGAAGGTGCATTATTTTGCGTGTGCGGAATGAGCCTAAACTTTTACATGCTGGTTTTTTTGAACATGTCCCTACAATGTACGTTTCCGCAGTGGGAAAAGGTCCCGCCCCATCAAGGCACGCCAGCCAATCAGGGGAGACCGGTGAAGCGAGCTCGCCTGATAGTGGGGATTGCTAAGAGTTCTCCAACCGGGTGTGTCTGCTGTGTGCTCGCTGCGGTGGGGAGGGAGAAACTCCAATGAAGAGGACACGGTTTCACAACAAACAGGTTTGGATCTGTGTGCAAATTTCAAGTGGGGATTCAACCATAGACAACCCAGCCTTGCAATTGTTTAAATACAGCATTCCCACCCACCCCCATTCCTTGTAGTGCATGCAAAATGGTTACACAACATTTCCTTATGAAAAATCAATGTAAGAGAGTCTGACCAACATCCCTCCTAGACCAAGCGAGATCGTTGGTTCAGCTAAGTCGGCAGGGACTATTCTGCCCAACACCTGCTTCCTGCTGTAAGCTCTCTCTCGCTCCCTGAGAGACCTTTAACTGGAGATGCTAAGGACTGGACTTAGCTTCAACCCATGGGGACAAGCTGAATTTGAACCTGTGGCCCGAGTCACGAGCTGAGGGCAATCACCACAAGTAAAGCTCCACACTGCCTGTTCGCACTGCTTGTATCCATTCTCTCCAGTTCCTGTCTGTCCCCCAGGTCATTTTCATTGTCACTCTCAATGCCTGAGGCAACCGTTTTCCAAAGGTCCTTGTTGAATTTGTTTGCTGTGGTGCCCGTGTCAGCCTATTAGCACTTCCTTTCACCTTTAACATAATTTATCAAAGGAAGTGGCAAAACGCACTGTTGATCAGTCTCCCTGGTTTAATTTAGCAAGACAGGTCGTAATGACTCTGTTCCTCCGCCAATGATGCCAAAAGACCGTTTCCCCATATTTAATGTGACACAACTTGGATAGCTGTAATTACTATGACAAGATAAAGGGAATTAGTTAAAACTTAATTAAAACCACATGACTCGCAACTCTGACATTGTACCTATTTAGTAACTTGAATACTTTGGTTCTGGCTTCTCGAAAGGAGAAAAGGGGTCTGTGCGAGTTTCTCCCTGGCATCAGGAGCACACCAATTAAGGGAGAAAATTAAAACCCTGATTGGGGACAGCCAGATAAGAAGCAAACCTAAAACTGGATATATGTGGTGGCTTGTAGAATTGTAATGAGTTTCCAGAGGGAGACCTGTTCGTTAAAGCACTAATAAAGGTGCTCCGACATGAAAGGTGAAAAGAGCCATAACGGAAGTCTTGGCAGAGTTTGCATCCAGGCTGTGTTTCGGCTTAACAATTTGCCTTATGCAGTGGCGAAGCTACAAGGGGACAGGGGGTGCATGTGCACCGGGCGCACGCCTGAGGTGCAGAAAATTGCCCCCAGCGTCTCCCCCTCTCCCCCTCCCCCTCCACAGTGCCCCCGTGGCACCCCACGCACCCTCTTTCCCCCTTTCCCACACTTACCATCGTTCCTTTCCTTTTTGAGAACTTTTTCAGGCTGCAAAAGGCCTGTTCGCAGTAAAAACGGTCTGAGGAACTACAGTTCCCAGGAGACCTTGGGGCTCACAAGGTCTCCTGGGAAGTATAGTTCCCATCAGGCCGTTTTTACTGAGAGCAAGCCTTTTGCAGCCTGAAAAAGTTATGAAAAAGGAAAGGAACTAAGGTAAGTGTGGGAAGGGGGGAAAGGGGGTGCCGCGGGGGGGGGCGGCATGGGGGGGCCCAGGAGGGCTGGGGGGATAGAAAATATAGAATGTGTACCGGGTGCAGTTTGGCTCAGCTACGCCTCTGGCCTTATGCATATTATTTATAGAAGCTGACACTGTATCCACGGCTGACCCACACTTCAGATGGTGTTTCCCTCATTTATAAACTAATTTGAAGCAGCATCTGTGCATAAACATGTGGGCTGCACCCTTCTTCACTTAAAAACAAACCGGGAACCACTTGAAAAATAGTTGCCAAAGAGTGAGTTGGTGGCATCATCAGTACAAGCCATTAGGTGCCTACCGCAGTTTCCCCCAAATGCGGAAAATGTGGCCACTTTAATTTCTCTGGAACACTGGGATTTCAGAGTGGTGGAAGAACATTCTCTCTTCCTCTGTGTGTGTGTGTGTGGAGGGGGGGTGTCATCACATTTGAGTAATGGCACCCCCTCAGGGTTTTCGAGGTGAGAGATGTTCAGGGTGGTTTGCCATAGCTGGCCTCGACAGCACAGCTCCGGTAGTCCTTGGGGGTTGCCCATCCAAATTTTAACCAGGTCAACCAGAGCTCTGACAAGATCAGGCTAACCTGGGGCTATCTAGGTCAGGGTTTCTCCCTGCCTGCATGACAATCAATCCATTATATCTGCCTTTCATACAAAGGTCACCAAGAGGCCTCGAGGAAGTCAATATTCAGCCTACCAGGGTTGTTGTAAGGGTTAAAGAAGTGATTCCCATGTACAGATCCTTCAGATACTAGAAGTGTGGGAAAAGAAATCAGAATTGTTGTTTTGTAAACCCTGCAGCTTTATCCACATGCCTTCCCGAGCAAGATTTTTACATGAACATTTTTCTCTCTTGCATGGTACCATGGTGGAGCAGCAGTGGCGCAGTGGCTAAGAGCAGGTGCACTCTGATCTGGAGGAACCGGGTTTGATTCTCAGCTCTGCCGCTTGAGTTGTGGAGACTTATCTGAGGAATTCAGATTAGCCTGTACACTCCCACACACGCCAGCTGGGTGACCTTGGGCTAGTCACAGTTCTTCGGAGCTCTCTCAGCCCCACCCACCTCACAGGGTGTTTGTTGTGAGGGGTGAGGGGAAAGGAGATTGTGAGCCCCTTTGAGTCTCCTACAGGAGAGAAAGGGGGGATATAAATCCAAATTCTTCTTCTTCTACTATAACCAGAGAGCATCGGAAGGGCAGAGGTCAAGTGAGAAACGCAGGCAACACTCTACAGTTCCAGCATCAGACTGTATTACAATGAGGGAAACCAGAAGTGTTTGATGCTAGATACACTCCTGTGAATTAGTCAGGGGACTTTGCCTGATTTTCCGCTTGTTTAAGCTCTACGTGTACCTTAACCATAGGAATACACAATGCTACTTAGGAGAGCATGCAATGAAGTCATCATGCAGGATTTTTCAAGCGGCTGGACAGAGCGTAGCCTGGCATTACTCCCCAAATTTTGTTTCAAGCAAAAGCCTGACTCCTGCTTGGTTCTATTTGGTCCCTGAGTGTTGCATGCTGTCTCTTTGCGGCATCTCTTCTTTAAGAATGTCTGAAAGAACAGTTCAGAGTGTAGGCAGCCTCTGCACATAGCGATGCCTGAGCACGCATACATTTCTTTCACATATCCCCACCCCCACCCCCATATGCGCCACACTCTGCAGTTTTTGGAGACTACCAGTCCCCCTAAGACTTCTCTTTGGCAAAGAGAAGCTTTAGCAAATCTGCAGCTTCCTCTGCTGGCAAACATCCTACCCCCCTGCCCCCCCCCCCCCGGGGACCTGTGCCAGGACGGATGCCAGAGGGAGCTGGCAGCAACCCAAGGAGAACAGTTAGTGTTTCCAAGTGTCTCAATTCCAACGGAGTAAATGCGTTTTCCAGAGGCCACTGCATCACACGTTAGGTGTAGCAGTTTGCAGCCTAAAGCAACCATCTTGACAAAAAAAGGACAGGCATTGTAGAAGAGAAGAGAAGAAGGAGAATTTGGATTGATATCCCACTTTTCTCAACCAATGGTATTTTCCAGACATAATATCCTGCGGGTAACCGGGATCATACATACATGTTTCTATCTCGGTTTCTCCCTCCGCACGGCAGCCCGGCAGCACACTCAGGCCGGGAGGAAGAACTCCAGGTGATTATGCACAGCCCCAGTTCAGTTTCATCTTCCTCGTCAATCTTGCCGGGTGTGCGCAAACTGTCCCGTTTTTCTGACGTTCTGGTTGGCTATAGGCGGCAAGGCGGGGAAAATAAGCAGTCCATTCTCCCTCAGTGTTTGCATGAGGGCGGAAGTCTCCAGAGGGAGGTTGCATGAAATGAAAAGGAAGCAACGGGTGAGCAAAATGGTGGGCCAGATTAGCACGGCCGGGGATGCTTCGAAGCAGACTTCTCCTCTAAACAAAAAACCAAGCAGAAGAAGAAGAAGAAGAAGAAGAAGAAGAAGAAGAAGAAGAAGAAGAAGAAGAAGAAGAAGAAGAAGAAGAAGAAGAAGAAGAAGAAGAAGAAGAAGAAGAAGAAGAAGAAGAAGAAGAAGAAGAAGAGGAGTTTGGATTTATATCCCCGCTTTCTCTCCTGCAGGAGACTCAAAGGGGCTCACAATCTCCTTGCCCTTCCCCCCTCACAACAAACACCCTGTGAGGTAGGTGGGGCTGAGAGAGCTCCCAGAAGCTGTGACTAGCCCAAGGTCACCCAGCTGGCATGTGTGGGAGTGCACAGGCGAATCTGAATTCCCCAGATAAGCCTCCACAGCTCAGGCGGCAGAGCTGGGAATCAAACCTGGTTCCTCCAGATTAGATACACAAGCTCTTAACCTCCTACACCACTGCTGCTCTCTGTGATGCAGTTGTGCTGTGAACAGTACATGCATTAAAGCCCGTGGTTTGCAGAAATGTATTGCTTTTATTGTAATGCCATTTTGAGAGTTCTTTTACAATCTGCCAAGTCCCCGGGAGAAAGGTGGAGCATAAACGAAGGAAGCAAATAAATCAGTAAAAACGAAGGACCTTTTAAAATTATTGACTGTGTGTTCAAGAGAGGAGCAGGGGGCTTGTCAATATTACCAAGCAACTGGGGGTTTGAATCTGTTGGGGGAAAACAGGGAGGCAGGGGAGAAAGCTGAACTTTGTCAAATCCTTCTGAACATTTTTGAAACTAATATTGGAGCAGCAGTGGCGTAGGAGGTTAAGAGCTCATGTATCTAAACCTGGAGGAACCGGGTTTGATTCCCCGCTCTGCCGCCTGAGCTGTGGAGGCTTCTCTGGGGAATTCAGATGAGCCTGGGCACTCCCCCACATGCCAGCTGGGTGACCTTGGGCTAGTCACAGCTTCTTGGAGCTCTCTCAGCCCCACCCACCTCACAGGGTGTTTGTTGTGAGGGAGGAAGGGCAAGGAGATTGTGAGCCCCTTTGAGTCTCCTACAGGAGAGAAAGGGGGGATATAAATCCAAACTCCTCCTCCTCTTCTTCTTCTTCTTCTTCTTCTTCTTCTTCTTCTTCTTCTTCTTCTTCTTCTTCTTCTTCTTCTTCTTCTTCTTCTTCATCATTCTGGCATGTTCGTTTAGTCCCTGCCTCGATGTACGCGTGACGCTGCGGATAGGAAATATGAAGGCCTTTTCCTTGCACCCAGGAACTCATCTGCACGTTTATGTTCCAAGATGTTTAAAAGTCCTGGCCAAATTCCCACACCTGAGGAGCAGACCTCCCTCCGGTGTGCCTAAGCATGCCCATCTGTTCCTGAGATGGCAAGATGCCCGCTTACAATACACTTTTCACTGGACGGGATCGCTACACCTGAGGTACTAATGAAGGACACATTTAGAAAGATAATTTCTGTAGTGCCACCAGAGTAATTTCCTTCAGAGAAGGCCTCAGTTTTAGAGAATGCCAACAGAATACGCATCCTATTCCTCATTATTTAATCACGCAGGCCGACCAATCACACGCCTGAGGCAAACCACTCGAATGTGACAGGAGTTTACCCGCTTTTTCAGAGGGCGAGCAAATGTTTGAGCCGTGCATTATGAAGTGAGCCTGCCAAGAGGGGCCGAGGTAAACCCGTGACACATAATTTTGCATGGGCATCAACTGAATCAAGTCCGCGCGTTTGCAACGAAAAGCGTTTCATGGGGATATCTGCAGGGTTATTCGCCTTCTGTCATTTCCCTAACAAAGTCTTACGGGACTCTTGAGATCCCTGACAGCTTTCCCGAAAAATCCTGACGTGAAAGGAAAGTGTTCTCGGCCTAACAAGCCTTGAGAAATTAGCACTGATTGTCTGCGTTTCTGGTCTAAACTGGGAAATATGCAAACTTGGCTTGAACCAGGGAGCTATGACTCTGCTCCCTCATGCAATAACAAAGGTAAGATAGAATCCACATTGATTTGGACTGTGGTCTCTGGTGTCGCTCCATTACACAGCTAGGATGCCTGGTTTGTGATGAGAAGAAGAAAGTGTGGCACAGGACTCATCTGGGGCTGTCATTGGGCATTTCGCGCGGCCCGTGGCGCCCGATGCTGCTCTCAGCGGCAGCGTCATTTCTGGCTTGTGGCGCCGGAGTCGCTGGGTCATCCAAAGGCGCCGTTTGGAAGAGCGCCAGGAATGACGCGCTCTGAAGGGGCGCGAGAGCGGCAGCGTCGGGGCGGCTGCGTTGTCGCCGCCCCTGTAGTGGGGAGTGCCGGGGGACCCCGCGCTACTTGCCTACAGTAGCCCGGGGCAGAAGGTAAGTGGGAAAACGCCCACTGCAGTCCTGTAGGGGGCTGGGTCTCTGCCCCACCTTTTCTTGTGTGCCAGTTCACAAGCCACTTGTGGGCCGGGCTGCTGTCAGGCGGGCTGGTACAGTCCTGCAGGGTGGGCAGGCGTTTGGGGCCAGGAGGCTCCTGCCCATAAAAGGCAGAGCAAGGCATCTCCTGCCTCTCTTTGGTTTCCCCCCCCCCCCCCCCCCGAAGAAGCAGAAGAGGAGGAGGAGGAGGAGTTTGGATTTATATCCCCCCTTTCTCTCCTATAGAAGACTTAAAGGGACTTACAAATTCCTTACCCTTCCCCCCTCACAACAAACACCCTGTGAGGTGGGTGAGGCTGAGAGAGCTCAGAAGAACTGTGACCAGCCCAGGGGCACCCAGCTGGCTTCATGAGTTGGAACGCACAGGATGAATCTGAATGAGGTGGCAGAATTCTGTACTGAGGCATTTTGACTACACGGGGAATGGAGTTCACATACTTTAAAAAAAAACCCTGAAGTAAACAATATCCCATGCACAGCAACAAGTGTCAGGGGAAAGGGGGTGGAGCTTGGGAAGAGAGGAATTCGGGGAAGGGAAGGCGCTCAGCAAGGATTTGATGCCAGAGATCCCATCATCTTCTCTAGGGGGGACTGAATTTGGTAATCTGGAGATCAGTTGTAATTCAGAGGGTTCCTTGCTCTGCCCCCAAGTCCCCAGGAATTTCCCGACACAGAGCTGGCATCCCTGCTAGAATAACGGAGGAGAAACACAGAAAAGGGCGTTTGGAAGAGCCAAACTCAAAGGCTTTGACTTACGCTACTTTTCGCAAAATGGTACGTTTTCAAACCACTTTCACAACTGTATGCAAGTGGATTTTGCTATTCCGCTGCAACTTCAAAGAGCACTGAAAGCAGTTTTGAAGGTGCGCATGTGCTCATCAGTCATTCGTTGCCACCTCTTACAATTACAAAGAATTATCTCCCTCTTTTTAATATTCTTTTCCACTTCATACAAGCAAATGGATGGTTTTCTGCTAAGCACTTCAGTTTCAGGTGTAATTATTCAGTACAGTACAATGGCACCCCTCGCTGAAATTAAGATTTTTGTAAAAAAAACAAAAGATCATTTCGGAAAGAAACACAGATGACTGTTCTATACTTGTGTAAAGGCTATACGAGGAAGTAGTTGTGTAAAGGCTATACAAGGAAGGAATTCTTTCATTGTAAGAGCAGTCTGTTTCCATAAGGAACACAGAAATATTCCTGCAGCCGGTTCAGTCACATCAAAGGGTGATGGGATGTCGCATTTCTCTTTCTCTTGCCTGCCTCATATGCAGAACTAACCTCTGCCAGCCAAATGAATCACTGAAGGGGAGGTCCAAGATCTTTCTGTAAGAGACAGGAACTACCCGGAATTTCAAGTGAGATGCCATTTGTATGATCTGAACAGAAACGCAAATGGAGGAGAAGGGAATATCCCTCCTTAAATTGATTTTGTTCTTGCAAGCCTGGGTGTGTTGAGTCTGTTTCTCATGTTTTGTTTTGTGCCCACATTTGCCAGAAGATATCCAATTCGAGTGCACTCCCTACACTTTTGAAAAAAAATGAGATACCAGACAAAACCTCAAGACCTTTCCTTGAATGATCAGAATTCAGTCCTGGGTGCCTATGTGACATTTTTTACAATATGTTATAATGCTATGGGAGCTTAACCTCCAAGTTTAAATTTGATAATTCTCTTTTATTAGCTGTTATGCCAGGAAAGGTGTTATACCACCCGGGGGAGGGCGGTATACAAGCATAATTATAAATGAATGAATGAATGAATGAATGAATGAATGAGTAAATGATGAATGAATGAATGAATGAATAAATAAATAAATAAATAAATGTATTTGCTTATGCCATTATGCCAATAAAGGACTGCTAGTGAGTCTCCAACTTTTTCCACGCTAGTCAATGAAAACATTTGCAAAATATTTGCAAAATGTTTTCAGTTCTCCCCCCATTTTTTCTCACTCACTTCCTCAAAGTGATTCCTGGACGCCATTTTGTGCTTGTTTTGTTTTATTATTATTTTTACTTCTCTGTGGCTCCAATTTTTTGATTCTTCAAAACCTCATGGTGTGATTCTTCACAGGACGGGCACTCGAGGGTTCAACGATATCACCACCACCCCAAAAATCCTGATGAAAATAACTAGGGACCTTTCCCCACTTACCTTCTGCCACCGTCGCTGCGTGCCACTCACTGTGCGTGTTAACGTCGATTTCTGAAATGTGCAGCTTCCTGACCCAGCATGAGGCGAAGTCATCAAAAGCCCGTTTTCTCCAGGCGCTGGAATGATGTCAGCTGCTGAGGCAACAGGGTCGCACGCTGCATTGTCGCCGCCCCTGTAGTGGGGAGTGCCACGGGACCCCGCGCTACTTGGCCCGAGTAGCGCACAGCAGAAGGTAAGTGGGGAAAGGCCCCAGGTGAGACAATGAAGTGAGCTCAGAAAATGGCGCCAAGGAAGAAGTCTGGGGACTGCAGAGAAAACCAGCAAATGCTTTCAAGAGATCTGCACAGAAAGCCAAAATGTTTTGCAAACATGTCAACAAAAGAATTGGTCAAATTGAGGATGCATTTAAAATGTTTTCAGGCTGGAAATAAAACTGTCTGGGCTAAAAACATTGCAGATTTCCTTGAAATAAACATTTCCTTTCCTGCCTCAAAAATTATTTTGGTTTTGCGGAAAAGGCCACTATTTCTTCAATCTCAATCTAGAATGCCAGAAGGTTCAACAGAAGCATGATCACATAAACAAGATTCCATTCCCTCAGGATAGATTGAGCAGGGATAAAAGATCCTAGGGATTAGAGATTGGCTGCCATTATCTTCTACTGTTCATGCTGCAGTATGATCTACAGCAGTGCTTCTAAATCTTCCTGATACTGTGACCCTTTAATACAGAGCAGCAGTGGTGTAGGAGGTTAAGAGCTCGTGTATCTAATCTGGAGGAACCGGGTTTGATTCCCAGCTCTGCCGCCTGAACTGTGGAGGCTTATCTGGGGAATTCAGATTAGCCTGTACACTCCCACACACGCCAGCTGGGTGACCTTGGGCGAGTCACAGCTTCTTGGAGCTCTCAGCCCCACCCACCTCACAGGGTGTTTGTTGTGAGGGGAGAAGGGCAAGGAGATTGTAAGCCCCTTTGAGTCTCCTTGAAGGAGAGAAAGGGGGGATATAAATCCAAACTCTTCTTCTCTTCTTCTTTATTTGTATTCATTGTGAGTTCTGCTTTTTTATTTCTCTTCATTTATTTATATTTAAATTTATATGCTGCTCTCCCCAAAGGCTCAGAGTGGGTCACAAAATTAAAACATCAGTGGCTCGCAGAGTTAAAAACATTAGCGGCTCACATGGTTTCGCTCTTTGAAGAACTCACCTGTTGTTGTTTGCACTGACTGCAATTTTATCCTTATATTGGTTTAGGAAATTTGCATGCAACCTCCCTAGGCCTACTTGAGATAGCTCGCAACTAAAACATGAAACCAAAACCAACCAAGACAATACAAGCAAGTCCATAAAAACAAATAATGTCAATAAAAGACTATGCCTTTGCTTTCCGCCTGCCTTGACTCAGGAGTGCCTGACCACACCCTAGTTTACACATGCCAGCAGCACAAATAATCAAGGTAGTCAGATACAGTTATAGAGGAGGAAAGTGGTATTAAGGTTAAGAGCTCGTGTATCTAATCTGGAGGAACCGGGTTTGATTCCCCCTCTGCCGCCTGAGCTGTGGAGGCTTATCTGCGGAATTCAGATTAGCCTGTACACTCCCACACACGTCAGCTGGATGACCTTGGTCTAGTCACAGCTTCTCGGAGCTCTCTCAGCCCCACCTACCTCACAGGGTGTTTGTTGTGAGGGGGGAAAGGCAAGGAGATTGTAAGTCCCTTTGAGTCTCCTGCAGGAGAGAAAGGGGGGATATAAATCCAAACTCTTCTTCTTCTATGTCTTACTACAGGAGTGTCCAACTCTGGTGCTTCAGATGTTCGTGGACTACAATTCCCATCAGCGCCTGCTGGCATGGCCAATTGGCCACGCCCCCACCCCAAGCACAGGGAGGGGAGGCTTCCAGGGAGATTGAGTGATCAGCTGACCTTCAGGAACACTACTGGGGATCACATTACCGTGGTTAGTGGGAAGGAAGAATCAGGGGAAAACTCTGCTCCCCCTTCTCCAATCAGAATTTCCATTCCATTGGAGCAATTGGCAAGAAACTGGAAATTCAGATGCAAGAAAAATAGTCTGGATACAACCTCAACACAAGATATTTGGGCTGTAAATCAAGAACAGAATTCTGTGTACTGGCCAGGTTCGTCTTCCAAAACCCTCACCAGTATATACATCTAATCAGATGGAACATCCCATAATGATGTATCTAACTACCAAAAAGGAAGAGTGTAGTGATTCCCGTTCTGCCTTAGAAACTTGCTGAGTGAACTTGAGCAAGTCACACACTCTCAGCCTTGAGCAAGTGTTTGGATGGGAGCCCTCCAAGAAATATTAGGGTTGTGAAAAAGGAGAGTTGGTTTTTAGATCCCACTTATCTTTGAGCTGAGGATGAGTCTTGGCATCGCCACTGTTTGTCTTGTTGTCTCCTGACCTATAACTGAGTGATGTAACCAGAGGTGGGATCCAGCAGGTTCTCACAGGTTCCTGAGAGTAGGTTACTCATTATTTGTGTGTGCCGAGAGGGGGTTCCTAATTGGTGATTTTGCCACGTGATTTTTGCCGTAGTTACGCCCCTCCTCTCAGCAGCAGCACGCAGAACTTGAAGCAGGCTAGCAGGAGGTGCATTCGTTTCCCGTCCAAGGACTGGCGCAGCATCTGCGTCCTTGCCACAGCCACGCCCCTGGAATGCCCAGCCACGCCCCCATCATGCCCCGCCCAGCCCCATTGGCGCTTCGCCACAGTTTGAATCCCACCACCATGGGAACCTGTTACTAAAATTTTTGGATCCCACCACTGGATGTAACTTTATAATTAATGTCTGGCTCATTCCGCACATGCAGAATAATGCACTTTGAAACTGCTTTCAGTGCTCTTTGAAGCTGTGCGGAATGGCAAAATCCACTTGCAAACAGTTGTGAAAGTGGTTTGAAAACACATTATTTTGCGTGTGCGGAAGGGGCCTCTGATAAAGCTTGACTGATTGTTGTACAGCCCAATTGTCTCTACCTTTAATGAGCCTTAAAGCAGCTCACAAACTCTTTCCCCTCCCCTCCCAACAACAGACACCTTGTGAGGTAGGTGGGGCTGAGAGAGTTCAGAGAGAACTGTGACTGGCCCAAAGTCACCCAGCAGGCTGCTTGCGGAGGAGTGGGGGATCAAATCTAGTTATCCGGATTAGCGTCTGCCAGCCTTAACCACTACATCACACTGGCAGAGGCAAATAATGGCAAACCGCCTCTGAACGTCTCTTGCCTTGAAAACCCTATGTCAGTGGTGGCGAACCTTTGGCACTCCAGATGTTATGGACTACAATTCCCATCAGCCTCTGCCAGCATGGCCAATTGGCAGGTTTGCCATTGGTGGTTTGGTGGTTTGATGGTTTGCCATTATTTGCCTCTGCCAGTGTGATGTAGTGGTTAAGGCTGGCAGACGGTAATCTGGATAACTAGATTTGATCCCCCACTCCTCCACAAGCTGCCTGCTGGGTGACTTTGGGCCAGTCACAGTTCTCTCAGAACTCTCTCAGTCCCACTTACCTCATGAGGTGTCTGTTGTTGGGAGTGGCTGCTGGCAGGGGCTGATGGGAATTGTAGTCCATAACATCTGGAGTGCCAAAGGTTTGCCACCACGGCCCTATGTTGTCACCATGTCAGCTGTGACTTGACAGCAAAGAAATGGAGAGAGAAAGAGAGCAGAAAACACAATCTGTACCGAGCAACACCTGGTTAAACACAGTAGGGTGTGCCATTTAATTTTTTCCCATTATTCCTCATTGTGTCAGATAGGATTGTAAAAAATAAAATGTGTTTGAAAGCAACGAAACATTTTTAATTCAAGAAAGATGGGGATTTCTTTTGTGCCGACGGAAGGAGAGAGATTCCAGCCCAGCCTGCTCTCCTAGAAGCATCCCATGTTCTTAGATGTAGTGTTGCCTTGGCAACCACACTTGGTGACCTCGTTATTTCAACCTAATCCTGCTTTGAAATTATAGTTGCTCCACCCTTTTGCCTGGCTAGGCTGATAACATAATCATTGTAAATGAGGAGGGGAGGGGGGAACGGCCAGGTGCCATTTCCCCAGTGACTCCAGAGTAGCCTCACCTTATCGAGAACATATACCAACAATTACGGTGCACAAATCTCAGTGCCCCAGAACAAAAAAAGGTAGGATTTGCAGATTATTTTTTTTAATGGTAAAGTTTTCACTCCGCTCTGCTGGATGCGACGGCGGCCGCATTGTGCTGCTCTAATTTGGAAATGGAAATCTTTGTAAATTTAATTTCATATTTCTGTTCTTCCTATCGCCCGCCTAATCGAGAGAGGAACTCTGAATTACCACTAAGAGCTTTTACCTTTTAATTACAGCCTCTGTTGGAGACCTCTCAAAGAGAGGTTTTCGGTGATTCAATGCATTTTAGCTACAAAAAACAGCACCTGCGTCGTCTGGATGTGCTCTTTCATTTGGAAACGGCGCAAGCCGCGAAAACCCAACCCACCAACCCTTCGGCTTAAGGCATCGTGGAAAAGAAATGTTGTTGCTGATTTCTTCTTCCCGGTGAATGCAGGCAATCCAATAGAGTCTAATTCTCTTATTAGCAATGCAGACAACAGCCTTTCGACTGAAGAGCACATTTCGTCAGCTCCTTTGGGAGACTCCTGGACCAAGTCTGTGCAGAAAAGACCCAGTTTTATATATCTCAGCTGTTAACCTCCTCAGTCCCACGACGAAGGGCACACGGAAGCATTTCAAAACTATGCATTTTTATTTGAGTGAAACAAGGAGGAAACATTTCCCAACATGTGTGCAAAAGTGAATCACAGACTCCTGTGACAAGGGAACGTTCAGGAAGGTTCCCTGTGACTGGCTCAGCAGCCTGTCATTGGTGGATTCTGCATAGCCCAAATATAACATCTTTAAGACATTATAAATAGTGTTTTAGGGAATAAATTCACACAGTTTTCTTCCCCAAAATGAGTTTCGTCCGTTATATTCTTCTCAGTGGTGGGATCCAAAAATTTTAGTAACAGGTTCCCATGGTGGTGGGATACAAACTGTGGCATAGCGCCAATGGGGCTGGGCGGGGCACAACAGGGGCGTGGCCGGGCATTCCGGGGGCGGGGCATTGCTGGGCGGGGCTGTGGCAAGGACGCAGCCGCTGCGCCGGTCCTTGGGCGGGAAACGAATGCACGCAGGCGCAGGCTGCCACGCACGCCGGCGCACCTCCTGCTAGACTGCTTCCAGTTCTGCGCGCTACTGCTGAGAGGAGGGGCGTAACTAAGGCAAAAATCACCTGGCAAAATCACCAATTAGTAACCCCCTCTCGGCACACACAAATAATTAGTAACCTACTCTTGGGAACCTGTGAGAACCTGCTGGATCCCAGCTCTGATTCTTCTCATATATTCCTCTCATATATCACTAAACTACTGATCTTTTCCACACAACCCAGGTTGAGGATGATTCCTTCTGAGCAAATGTCAGCAGGCAGGAAACACTTTGTTTCTCCTGCCCAAACCTGTTACTTTTGTTCCTATTGCTTGCGCCCCCAATTTTGGGTGCTGCAGCAGATTCTCCGTGGAGATCCCCCATGAAGGTTTCCTATGCTTGCAGCTCATCCCTTTTCTATTTCACTGTAAAAAGTAGATGAATAAAGTTTGTTTAGCCTGGCAATCCCGTGCACGTATTATTTTTCCTTTTTTTTGCATTGAAGGGGATGTCTGCAAAGCTACGGCAACACAATTAGAGAAGCTGCAGTATGTGCATGTTTGTGTTCCTGTAGCTTCACAAACATCTGTCTACTGATCAATTCAGTAATGTATCACACAGATTTGTGTCTGGCATATCCTCCTAAAGATTTAAACTGCAGGTTTTTACACCAGACATAAACCTGTATGATAAAGAAACAACCACTAGAGCAGGGGTAGGGAAACTGTGACTCGAGAGCCGCACGTGGCTCTTCTGCCCTTGCACTGTGGCTCCACGAGCCGAGCCGCTGGCCCCATCCTTGCCCGCCCTACAGGCAGCAGGGCGGGCGCACCAACTGCCCACGGTCGGCTGGGCTGCACCGCGGGCTTCCCCTCTCGCCCGCCCCGTTGGAGCGGGGCGGGCGCTTTCCCAGCGGCCGGCGAGGCCAATCCGCCGGCTTCATCCTTGCCCGCCCTGCAGGCAGCAGGGCGGACGCATCCATGCGCTTCTCAGAATGAGCGGAGTAAAAGGTAAAAAAAACCCAATATATATCGTGTTATCTTTATTTTAAATGTCAAAAATTATTTGCGACTCCAAGTGTTTTCTTTTCCCGTGGAAAACGGGTCCAAATGGCTCTTTGAGTGTTAAAGGTTCCCTACCCCGACCTAGAGGGAACAAAACCCACATGCCAAACAAGAATAATGCCCCAAGAAACAGGAAGTTACAAGTGAGGAAAATGAGAATGAAGAAAAGCCCTATGTGAAAGAGCTGTTTAGCTTTGTGAACCAATTGTGATCTTAAGTGGTATGACCCCTGACAAAGGCTCATTCCGCACATGCAGCATAATGCACTTTCAAACTGCTTTCAGTGCTCTTTGAAGCTGTGCGGAATGGCAAAATCCACTTGCAAACAGTTGTGAAAGTGGTTTGAAAACACATTATTTTGCGTGTGCGGAAGGGGCCGAGGTGTACCATTTTCCAGTTGGGGTTGGGCGATTACCTGTCTCCAGCTCCTGCTGCCAGCGGTGAGAGGGGAAAATTTTTTTAAATCACTTTTGGCATGACAACATTACCGTAATCATAGAATTTTGGGCAATTCCTAGAGAGGCATGATGTCATTTCCAGGTTTTTCTCTGGCAATAACCCAACACCATAGAGCCAAAGGAACCCCTTCCCTGCTCTTTATTCAGTGAATAAAGAGATGTAAGCAAAGAGCCATTTGTCACATTGACTTGGCAAATGCCAGAAATCTAGTCTGGTTTCCAGTTCAAGTGAAAAGAGCATTGTACCAAAGTACTTTACTTCAATGAAAGGTTAACAGGAGGCTCAAGTGGAGTCATGTCAAAGCAGTTTGAAACAGGAAGTTCAAGCACAGCTTGTGTTTAAAACATACAGCGAAAGAAAGCAAAATGGGTGTTGGATTGCTCTAAAAGGAATTGTAAACAAGAGAACCTACATCAATGCGTAGTTTGCTTTTATTGTAGGGAATGAAAGGAAGTAGTGAAGGATTTAATGAGTGTAATAATTAAAAAGGATTAGTTGAAATAATTGACGTTCTGAAGGTGTCTGACTGACAGGACCACAGATCTTTCTTTCAATAAATGAGTATTTATTCATTTATTTTGCCTCTGCCGAGTCCCAGGTGCTAAGTAACGAAAGTGAGGTAATGATTTTAATGCTCAGCAGCCAGAAATCCAGGGTTCATCTTTTTAAGCAGAAAAAAGGTACATTCCAAGAAGGTTTTTATATTTGCCTGCAGTTAGAAATGGACAGGAGACAGAAACGCTATATCTGAAGGCAGTGGTGGGATCCAAAATTTTTAGTAACAGGTTCCCATGGTGGTGGGATTCAAACAGTGGCGTAGCGCCAATGGGGCTGGGCGGGGTATGATGGGGGCGTGACCGGGCAGTCCAGGGGTGGGGCATTCCTGGGCGGGGCTGTGGCAAGGACGTAGCCGCTGTGCTGGTCCTTGGGCGGGAAACGAATCCACGCAGGCGCAGGCTGCCACGCATGCCGGTGCACCTCCTGCTAGACTGCTTCAAGTTTTGCACACTA
Source organism: Sphaerodactylus townsendi (assembly GCF_021028975.2). Lineage (NCBI taxonomy): Eukaryota > Metazoa > Chordata > Lepidosauria > Squamata > Sphaerodactylidae > Sphaerodactylus > Sphaerodactylus townsendi. Next base: position 6,724,554 of record NC_059434.1, read on the forward strand.
CTGCTGAGAGGAGGGGCGTAACGAAGGCAAAAATCACGTGGCAAAATCACCAATTAGCAACCCTATCTCGGCACACACAAATAATTAGTAACCTACTCTCGGGAACCTGTGAGAACCTGCTGGATCCCACCTCTGCTCTGAGACCTGAAACTGTCTTTTTCTACCAGCTCCTGCCTGTATCCCTTCGTCTCCACAATTTTCTTGTGCACTTTACTTCTTTCTTTTGGATGGTTGGTCCACTTGTAGCTTGCTTGTTGATGCATGCCTGAAGGATACTTGCGGATGTACAAACTGTGGAGACAGCACTACCCAAATTTGAATATCACCGAGCAAAGACTGGCAGATCAAAGGTGATTCATCATACGGAATAAAGTGCTTACAGAGATAGAATTGGAAGAAATCCAGAAAAATTGCGAAAAGAAATCAACTGTAACACCAGAAGAAAGAACAGTACATACTCCAGAAACATCGGGAGACATAATAATAGAACTGCCAGATGAAAACGCAAGCACAGGAGACCAAAAAATACTGCAACCACCAGAGAAAGTCCCCAAGGAGACAACGGATAGACTGACTGAAAGACGAAAAGAACTAAGGGAAAAGATCATCCAGCATGTGCAATCAAATTAGGAAAGACAACGGCGGCCAGCATTGAAAACAGAGCCCCAAAAAGACCTGGCACCCATAATAAGGGATGTGAACAAGACACTGATGACAGTTGAAACAGCTTCCAGGTCATGTAGCTGTCACAGGAGAACTGGGCATTGAAATACCTAAACCCAAGATAAACCAACCATCAAAACCAAAGTGGAAAATTAGACTGGAACAGAAGATGAAAAAAGTAAGATCGGATGCCAGGAACCTGAAAAATATGGAGGGACAAAGGTTAAAGAATGGCAGGATCATGAAAGAACTAACTAGAAGGTACTGACTAGATACTTGAAGAAGTACTGGAGATCACCAAACAACACATAATGGCCACAGCTGAAGCAAGAGATGAAGCAAGAAACATCCAGTACAGACAACATCAGTAATTTTGATCCGACCAAAGGCATTTCTATGAAAGCCTCAACACAAAGATCAATGTTGAAAGCAAAGAACCAGAGAAAAATGCAACACTTTGGTTTTGGAAAGATCTGTGGGAAAACAAGAAGGATTACAACAAGAAGGTGCAGCGGATCACAGATTTTGAGAAAGGTGTTGGCCAAAAACAAACGCAAGAGCTGGAAATAACAACTGGACGTTACCAGGACATGATCAATCGCACGGCTTCTGGCTCAAATACCTAACCAGTTTGCACCCGACAGTGGCCAAACAGTTCAGTGAAACCAGGCAAAATGGTGAAATTGATGAATGGCTAACAACTGGGAAGACACGTTTAATTCAGGAAGATCCAGACAAAGGAACAACGCCTGAAAACTACAGGTTGATAACATGTTTGCCCACAATGCTCAACCTCAGTGGCGTAATGCCAAGGGGACGGGGGCACATGATTCACCGGGCACACACCATTGTGCGGCCGTTCCAGGGGCATTCTGGGGCATGGTGGGGGCAGGCGGGGGCGTGTCCCAGGTACAGTTCCCCCTCGCTCTGGCCCTGCTCAAACTGCTCGCCGGTATAATAGCAGATAACATCCTGCCAGTGGAGCAAAAAGGGAACAAAAGAAGGAGCAGGGGTACAAAACATCAACTCCTGATAGATAAAATGGTAATGGAGACCTGCAAGAATCAAAGAACAAATTTGCATATGGCCTGGATCGATTACAAGAAGGCATTTACTCACTGTCCCATAGTTGGACCATGAAATGCTTGGAATCCATTGGTGTCAGTAAAAACATTTGAATATTCACAGAAAAAGCAATGAGACAGGGGAAAACTGAACTGACAGTCGGAAATGAAAAGTATGGAACAGACAACATCAAGCAAGGAATTTTCCAAGGTGATTCACTATCACCTTTACTGTTTATCATTGCCATGATCCCACTAACAGTAATTTCAAAGAAAACAAAGTTGGGATATCAAACGGCCAAAGACTCAGGGGGGAAAAATCACATTTGCTGTACATGGATGATTTGAAGCTGTATGGGAAATCAGACACAGAAATCCAGTCACTAGGAAACACAGTCCGAATATTCAGCACTAGGAAACAGTCCGAATATTCAGCACAGACTTTTCAATGGAGTTTTGCCTGGAAAAGTGCGCCACTGTGGCAATAAAGAGGGGCAAGATCACCGAGAGTGATGGGATTGAAATGCCTGATGGTCAATTCATCAAGTGCAACCAGGAGGCGACCTGGGCATTTTGCAGCTTTATAACATCAAGCACAGGCAAGTGAAGACTGTGGTCAGAAGAATACAACCAGAGGGAAAGGAAATTTTTGAAATCCAAATTAAATGGCGGGAATACCATTCTGGCCATGAACACCTGGGCCATTCCCATCATCAGGTACGCTGCGGGAATCATCAGCTGGACACAGGCTGAGTTGGATGCATTGGGTAGAAAAACTCGGAAGCTTACGACAATGCATCCATGCCTTACACCCACACAGTGATACTGATAGACTATGGCGAACCTTTGGCACTCCAGATGTTATGGACTACAATTGGCCATGCTGGCAGGGGCTGATGGGAATTGTAGTCCATAACATCTGGAGTGCCAAAGGTTCGCCACCACTGGACTATACCTTCCCCGGAGATCTGATGGCAGAGGCTTACTGCAAGTACAGCAAACAGTGGAAGAGGAGAAACATACTCTGGCTGATTATGTGAATGGTAGTAAAGAACAGGCATTGATAGAAGAAGAAGAAGAAGAAGAAGAAGAAGAAGAAGAAGAAGAAGAAGAAGAAGAAGAAGAAGAAGAAGAAGAAGAAGAAGAAGAAGAAGAAGAGGAGGAGGAGGAGGAGGAGGAGGAGGAGGAGGAGGAGGAGTTTGGATTTATATCCCCCCTTTCTCTCCTGCAGGAGACTCAAAGGGGCTTACAATCTCCTTGCCCTTCCCCCCTCACAACAAACACCCTGTGAGGTAGGTAGGGCTGAGAGAGCTCCGAGAAGCTGTGACTAGCCCAAGGTCACCCAGCTGGCATGTGTGGGAGTGTACAGGCTAATCTGAATTCCCCAGATAAGCCTCCACAGCTCAGGTGGCAGAGCGGAGAATCAAACCCGGTTCCTCCAGATTAGATACACGAGCTCTTAACCTCCTACGCCACTGCTGCTCATGGAGAACAGACGTTTGCTGAAGACCCAAAACCCAAACAGGAATACAGGAAAAAATGTAATTAAAATGAGGATTGAAAGCTGGCATACCAAATCACCGCACAGCCAATTTCTGGAGAAGATCAAAGACAAGGTAGACAACAAAAATACCTGGCTGTGGTTAACAACTGGAATCTGGAAAAGGAAACTGAATCCCTGATTTTAGCCGCTGAAGAGCAAACCATTAGAACAAATTCGATCAAGACCAGAATCAAAAAATCCTCAGATGATGCAAAGTGAAGATTGTGCAAGGAAGCTAACAAAACTGTAGATCATGTCCTCAGCTGCTGCAAAAAGATTGCCCAGATTGAGTACAGAGGCACAACTCAGTGGCCAAGATGATCCACTGGAATTTATGCAGGAATTACAATATTAGGACAGCTAAAAACTGATGGGAACATTGTCCAGAGAAAGCCATGGAAAATAAGAAGGTCAAGATCTTATAGGACTTCTGAATCCAAACGGACAAAGTGTTGGCACATAATACCCCACAAATCACTGTTATTGAGGACAAGAAAGTGACCATCATTGACATAGCAGTACCTGGTGACAGTAGGGTCATTGAAAAAGAAAATGAGAAGGTCACTAAATACCACGATTTGAAAACTGAGTTACAGCGACTATGGCATGAACCAGCTGAGGTCGTCCCAGTGGTAATCGGCACGCTGGGCACCATCCCAAAAACGCTAGGGCAGCACTTGAAACATCTTCAAATCGACAAAATTAACATCTGTCAGATTCAGAAGGCAGCCCTGCTAGGATCCGCACGAATACTACGCCGATACATTACAACTTCCTAGGCCTCTGGGTAAGGCTCGAATTGTAATGAAAGGCCAACAGTCAGCTAAAGATCTGGCAGCTGTGATGTCAAACAACAACAATCATAATAAATAAAATTTAAAAAATTAAGTAAATAATAATACGCAGTGGCGTAGGAGGTTAAGAGCTCATGTATCTAATCTGGAGGAACCGGGTTTGATTCCCAGCTCTGCCGCCTGAGCTGTGGAGGCTTATCTGGGGAATTCAGATTAGCCTGTACACTCCCACACATGCCAGCTGGGTGACCTTGGGCTAGTCACAGTTCTTCCGAGCTCCCTCAGCCCCACCTACCTCACAGGGTGTTTGTTGTGAGGGGGGAAGGGAAAGGAGATTGTAAGCCCCTTTGAATCTCCTACAGGAGAGAAAGGGGGGATATAAATCCAAACTCTTCTTCTTCTTCTTCTGAATACTTCCTTGCTATGTTTTGATCAACTATGACAACAATGCAATAATGCAATCTGTATCCAAATGGCTATCACCACAATAATGTGGCAAATTTATCCAAAATGAACAGTTTATATATACAGATTTACATTGTTCCATACATTTTTCACATTTTCATCATTTCTGAAATAAGTACATAATTGTATAAAAAAATATTTTTCAAACATGAATTTTTGTGTTGAACGCAAAATGTTTCGATCAGCGGCAACCATCCCACCCTCTCTCCTCTTTGAGATCAGTAGTGACATCTAGTGGTAACACGTAATAATATCACAAAATGTGTGAAAATGAAATAGGATCAACTACCAAAGGGGAGAGAGACTGTGAAGAAGTACGGTAATGCTGGCAGGGGCTGATGGGAATTGTAGTTCATAACATCTGGAGTGCCAAAGGTTCGCCACCACGGCAACCCATTTTGGATTGTTTTATTTTGTTTTGAAGATTGTATTTTCCGGCATACATGGAGAACCCTTGGGTGCATAGAATCATTTTGTCTGGGCTGCAGGGGGCCTTATTGTGCTGCATTCAAAATTAGCATAACAGACCCACTTCATTAGATATATGCCCTTTGTGCATGCAGAACTCACCCAGAGTCCATTTGTTATGCAGTGGAGTCCCCTTGCATTTCTTTGCTTACACTCAAGGAAGTGCCCCGTTGATTCCTCCAAACCTAGCTGCCAGGAAGACAAAGCAGACGTGATGTGCTGTAATTCTGTCTCACCAAAAGTGAGAACTTCATTCCCCACATGCTGAACCATCTCTGTTTTAGAATGCTCCGATGGCTCAGCGTGTGGTGAATGATGTTACAATTCTGGTTTTCATTTTTAGTGAGACAGTGCCCTCATTCACCATTATCTGCAGCTGGGGCAGAGCAAGGCCTCTTCAGTTGCCAGGCCTGCTACTGATTCTCTGTGTAGAAATGCAGTTCATTTTTCAAAATAAAAGAGGCACTTAACAATTGCTAACATGGGCTAATTCCAGTGGTGGGATCCAAAAATTTTAGTAACAGGTTCCCATGGTGGTGGGATTCAAACAGTGGGGTAGTGCCAATAGGGCTAAGCAGGGCACGACGGGGGCGTGGCCGGGCATTCCAGGGGCGGGGCATTAATAATTTCTCTGTTACTGTAAAAAACGGTTACTGTAAAAAAAAGTTCCTAATTTCCAGCTGGTATCTTTCTGTCCATAATTTAAACTCATTATAGCAAGTCCTATCGTCTACTGCCAACAGAAACAACTACTTCTCCTCTAATTGACTGCATGTCAAATACTTAATACTTTCAAATACTTAATTTTGTTTCTAGAAATCAAAAGAAGGATACTTTCCTTAAACAAGAAACTTTACCATATTTCTAAAACATGTTTTTAAAACAGCCCAACAGGGAGAATGATCCCGTTTTCTACCTTCGCTAACCAGCCACATAGGACACAACAGGACTTTATGATTTTTGGACCTAATGGAATTTCTAACGGAAAAGCAGACCCAATTAGTAACCCCCTCTCGGCACACACAAATAATTAGTAATCCCCTCTCGGGAGCTGGTGAGAACCTGCTGGATCCCACCTCTGAGTGTAACAGTGGATGCAGTGCTGTTTATGCTTTCGTTCTGGCGATAGAAATCTAAATGCTTATTCCTGATGCTGTTTCATAATAAAGAAATCAACTGAATGCAGAGCCTTGTTATTGAACAGTTCAGGGGCATAACAGTAAGGGGGCGCTGCAGCCGTCCTGCTTGCTGTCCAAAGGGAGTGATGTGCTTCTTTACCTGTTACAGGGAGGTCAGGTCTGGGTCCCTCTCTTCTGCATTCTTATCCTCCTGGCTTTGGAGGAAGGGGGTTCTATTCCGCATATGATTTGCTCCCTCTAGTGGTCGTTTCTATACAATATCACTTTATATCCGGCCCATCTCACTGCAGATTTAAAGCGCCAGTTTTTATGTCACACATAAAGCTATGTAATGTCATTTAGACTACTGGAGGGAGCAAAGCATATGGGGAACTGAAAATAACTCCCAAAGCAACAGGAACACACGAGCGAGGAAAACGGGAATGCAAACAAGCCCACAGTCACAAATGAGTTTGGGACCCTCCTCAGTTCCTGAGTGGACTAGGATTCCCATCAGATCCTGCAGGGACTGATGGGAATCGTAGTCCATGAACATCTGGGGCACCAGAGTTACTCCTAGAGTAAGGAAGAGATTTCAGGTCAAAACTACTTTGAACGCTGCTGTTAATTTTCTAACCCAGCTCAACTCCTGTGCCTCTAATGTACGTTGATTTATGGACATTAACAGGGACAATATTTTTCTTCCTGCTGGTGCCTGCGGCTCATTTGGCTTTCAAAGGCCCACAACAAACCAAACTGGGGGGGGGGGGGTGTTTGGTGAGGGACGTCATCTGGCAGTCCTGTTACTAACATATTGGTTATTTGTTGAAAGAAGGGGAAGTAGCTTTTTGAGGAGTTACACCCAAAGATTCACCAGCAGGAATGCTGAGTCACCAGTCTATCCTATATCATGGGACAGTGTGGGGATTCTGCAAGTGTCTGTCACAACTCAGTCATAAAAGGGTTAACTGTGTTTGTATGTAAACAAGTTGCTGAAGCCACTGTTTGTGACCTGGTCTATTGATTAGCTACTGGTCAGTCAGACAGCCATTGCTTACGTGTTAGTGAGCACCTACGTCTGAGGTTATAAAGTTAACTCTGTTTCTTTGTTTGAGCAGACATGACGCCACCACCCCGACCATGAGCACGAGACAGCAGATAGGTACCAAGATGCAGCCAAATGTTCAGTAATGTAGATGTGCAACAGGAAAGAAAGAGCTGCATATCTGGTGAGTTACTCTTTCCGCCTCCACGCTGATCTCTAACCCAAACACCAAACAGATCTATCTAAAAACTCAGAATATTGCCAGCTGCTTAATTTTTTCCAGTTCTGATAACAACAGAGGTTTCTTGGTGTGGCTTTTGATTTAGTAATACCTCAATGAGCACCCATACATACCACTGAATGCTTTGCAGAGGAGACTTCTCCAGAGGTCAGGATCTATACAAACAAAGCACAGGGAAACCCAGCTGGCCGTTTGGCACCCAGGAACGAGGCGGTTCAGGCATTGCAAAATATCTGGGCCTGTTCGCTATCAGATGGCTTTCGAGAATGCTTTAGCTCATGACACAACAGGCAATTAAGAGCAGAAGGGAGATGAATGAAGCTGTCAAATTAAGCCTCCCAAATCTCACGCAATATCAGATGACTCTCCTGTGCATTATGCAACTAATCTCATCGGCACTGACAGCTGCTGCTTGTTCGAGATTAGAATGGTATATTTACTGGCGATAACTATTTGAGTGTTGTTACACTGATACTCATGCTGAGTTGAAAGACAGATCCGTTCTGCTCCTGTTATCTAAAGTGCTGATAGACATGGAGCACGGCATCTCTATTCTGCTGTTTTCTCAAGATAGTGCTAAATGCATAAGAGAAACATGACATGGGGTTGATAGCATTTTAATATTACAACAGGCGCGGCGGAAAAATCCACACATGCTTTTCTGTGTATCTTCGACCATGCTTTAAATACTGCCGTCATCCGCTTGCTTGCTCTCTCTGCATCTTTGTAAAGATCTCATGTGTCAGCCACAGGATTCTGTGGAGTCCCACAATAGGCCCTTCCTTTCCCAAACCCCCTCCTCCTACCTCAAAACCAGAACTTGAAATTAACTCAAGGAGATCCTGGTCCATTCTCATATCAGCAGATTCCTCTGCAGATTCCTTCCAAGGCAGGATAAACATTTTCTAAATAAATAAAGCAAAATTGCTTGTGTGTGGAAGAGGTTGGCTATCCAGGGGCAGTTCATACCAGTTAAACAAGACATGGAGAGAATACTGACATCCCTCGTCACTCGACGGTCCAGATCCAAATCCTCCCACACCTGATTTTTTTTTAAGAGCAAAAGGAGGCGGTTACCCCTCTTTGAAAGCCAATCAGCCAATCACAAAGCTCATATGTTACTTAATTGCTTCATTATTTAGTAATGGAGATACAAGCTTGAACCTCCAAACACTGATGGTCAAAAGGCGTGGTCTAAAACAAAGGTCCTCCAGACTGAAGAAAGCTTGACATACTAGTACTGTGGTGGTGAACCTTTGGCACTCCAGATGTTATGGACTACAATTCCCATCAGCCCCTGCCAGCATGGCCAATTGCTGGCAGGGGCTGATGGGAATTGTAGTCCATAACATCTGGAGTGCCAAAGGTTCGCCACCACTGTACTAGTATTTACCTATGGTATTGGTAGTTAACTGGTTTGATATCCCATTCCTCCACATGAGCGGCGAACTCTTGCCTGGTGAACAAAGTTTGTTGCCCTTCTCCTGCACATGAAGCCTGCTTAAGTGTCCTTGGGCCAGGCCCAGTTGTCTCCGAACTCACTCAGCCCCACTTGCCTCACAAGGTGCCCGTTGTGGGGACAGGAAGGGAAGTCCATTGTGAGCTGCTTTGAGATTCCTTCCGGTAGAGAAAAGCAGGATATTGAAACCAGCTCTTCTCTTCTTCCTTCAGATGGAGCAAGTTCTGGATGCATCTCAGCTAGACTACTTCAAAAGAGCTGTCTAAAAAAACCCCTAGAAGATTATGGGGGAATAGAACAGAGGGATTCACGGTGCAGGTCTATGCAGAGATACTCTGGTTGAAACCAATGGATTCAGATGTTATGTTTCAGCTGTGGCGTAGGAGGTTAAGAGCTCATGTATCTAATCTGGAGGAACCGGGTTTGATTCCCAGCTCTGCCGCCTGAGCTGTGGAGGCTTATCTGGGGAATTCAGATTAGCCCGTGCACTCCCACACACGCCAGCTGGGTGACCTTGGGCTAGTCACAGCTTCTGGGAGCTCTCTCAGCTCCACCTACCTCACAAGGTGTTTGTTGTGAGGGGGGAAGGGCAAGGAGATTGTAAGCCCCTTTGAGCCTCCTGCAGGAGAGAAAGGGGGGATATAAATCCAAACTACTCCTCCTCCTCCTCCTCCTCCTCTTCTTCTTCTTCTTCTTCTTCTTCTAAATATGCACACCAAAATTTACAGCATCAGAATTTTTCCTGCTTTGGTCCCTGTTATTAAGAAATACAGAACAGTTAGAGAAACTTGGTGATCTGAACCCACCTGTGTTTGCAAGCAAGCACACAAGCCTGGAGCTGTTCAGAACTCTTGACAGGAAAAGTGTCTTCCAGCTCTCAAGTTATCCAAGTCCCTTGATTCAAAAGAATTCTGTGCAACTCAAAAGCTTGAAGCCCCTAAATGCATAATCTGTCATTTCTTGTTTTAACTATTGTAATGCTCATTTTGTGCAAAAGAGAAGTCATAAAAACAAAGAAACAGCATTTTAGGACTCGACAGAATAGTACTGATGCAGAAAATCATCAAAAAAAGACTCACTGCATTGATGGTTCCCATTGGTTGTTCCTTTGGGTGAGAATGGTGCATGTGTTTTGGCCATTTAAATCCTATAGACTTCCAGACAGAGGTGGGGTCCAGCAGATTCTCACCAGTTCCCGAGAGTGGGTTACTAATTATTTGTGTGTGCCAAGAGGGGGTTACTAACTGGGTCTGCTTTTCCATTAGAAATTCCATTAGGTCCAAAAATCATCAAGTCCTGTTGTTTCCTATGTGGCTGGTTAGTGAAGGTAGAAAACGGGATAATTCTCCCTGTTGGGCTGTTTTAAAAACATGTTTTAGAAAGATGGTCAAGTTCCTTGTTTAAGGAAAGTCTCCTTCTTTTGATTTCTAGAAACAAAATTAAGTATTTGAAAGTATTAAGTATTTGACAGGCAGTCAATGAGAGGAGAAGTAGTTGTTTCTGTTGGCAGTAGACGATAGGACTTGCTAGAATGAGTTTAAATTATGGACAGAAAGATACCAGCTGGAAATTAGGAACTTTTTTTTTACAGTAAGAATTTTTTACAGTAACAGAGAAATTATTAATGCCCCGCCCCTGGAATGCCCGGCCATGCCCCCGTCGTGCCCCACCCAGTCCCATTGGTGGTACGCCACTGTTTGAATCCCACCACCATGGGAACCTGTTACTAAAATTTTTGGATCCCACCACAGCTTCCAGGGAAGCTGAGTAGTCAAAACGAGCAAAGTTCAACCATGATTTCCAGATATACTTTCTTTAAAAGGTCATATTTAGATTTGACCACAAGGTGGCAATGTTCAGTTTTAAAAGACACTAAAGAACTTGTATTCCAAATTGTGGGTTTTGTGGAGAAACCAGCTTGGTTTCAGTTATTCTTGCTTCCAAGCGACCGTTTTTAGAGGCATGGACATATATCATGACTGTGAATACTTACAAGGAGGGTTGCGTGATTAAATCTGTCAAAATAGATCAGCCAGTCGGCTGATTCAATAAATTTTTATTTTCCCAACACACACAAAAAATTAAAACTGCAATACACACCGTCACATCCACAATTCCATTAGCACCGCACAAAAATAAAACATGCAAAAAAGCACAAGGAAAAATTAAAACACAAATTTTACATCTAAACACAACCTATTTTAACTAACAGAACTAAACACCATACGTCCATATAATGACTTCCCGCTCATTCTAGTCCACTCCAGGTCCGTGCATATATTTAAAATGAAACAATTTATCAAATATACACCATATCATTACTGATATTCTAATTCATTCTGCAGTTTTTAGATCTCAAATCCTGCAATTATTTCTCTACTACCAATATGTTTCCAATAGATAGTCCATAAAAGGGTTCCAGTTTTCTGAAAATTTCTCTGTATTACCAACTCTTAATAAAGTTGTCAATGCTGCTATTTCTGAGTGTTCTGTGATTTTTCAATAGCCAGGCTTTTTTCTGACAAGAACTCCCAAATCTCAGGCCAAGTTACAAAGTTTGGCATATCCTATTATATAAACGGCTAGGTGGAGTGGTGACAACTCTCTTCCAGCCAACCACCACATACACACACGGCTTGGGAACGGGGCTTACACAGAATGGGTAAAAAAAACCAACACAAACGAAACAGCAAAAAGCTTGCCTGCCTTTCTCTCCCACTACTGAATCATTACAGTCACTGTGCCATCATGCCCGAGGAGTAGCAGGTGCAGGCGTCAACTGCTTCTAGTAGCCACAACTGAACTGTTATCTATTGTGTGGCAATCTAGGTGTCCAGGAAGAGGTGCAGGGATCCAGGAATAAGAGGAGGAACTGGTTACTCAGGGCCTAGGGTGAAGAAAGGCAGGAGGGGTTGCCCTCCACGGTGGCAGCCATTAACCCTTGCGTGCTGATGAGGGCATCCAGGAAAAGGAAGATGAGGAGGGAGCTGGTGCCACAAGGAGGGGTGGAAAAACAGGAGGGGCTGGCCCCCTCGGTGGGCACCATTAACCCACCAACAGTTTTCTACAGCCCATTGTATTTGTTCATACAACGGGCTTTACTGCTAGTTAGTAGATAAAGTTCGTAGTTTGAAATTGACTAAAGAGGTTTATTGAAGATCTGGTTTCAAGTGTTTTAATGTTTAATATTTTCTGTATTTTTAATTTTCTAGTCACCCTTGGTTTTTGTGTACAGCTCGTTTAGTACTTTACTTCCATCTGCTAGATAAAAATCATAACGATCAGTCAATCAATCAACTGCGCTAGGACGTTACCCAGGTTTCAAGTTTATAGAGTGTGATCCTAAGCAGATCTAAGTCCTATGTTATTCAGTGGGGTTACTTACCTTAGGTCTGCAACCACAGAATATATGCCAAGACATTAACTAAAAATGGAAAGCAATTTTGCTTCTTCCACTATACTGGGCATTATTTACTTCTTTATTCCCTGTCTTTCTCTACATTGGAGTCCTAATGTGACTTCTGTCATTCTCCTCTGTTCTGTTTTATCCTCAACAACCCTTTGAGGTAGGCTAGGTTGACAAACTATGACAGGCCCAAGCTTGTCACTCTGCAAGTTTCCATGGTGCTGTAGCAATTCAAACCTGGCTTTCCCAGATCCTAACCCAAGTCTCGAAACACTACACATTCCTTTGGGGGAACCTTCATTTAAAAAAAAAAACCTTTGATGACAAGAAAGGTTGTTTAATTATCAATCCTGGAATGAAATGTGTCACTGAAAACCTCAGAGATGACAGGGGTACCTCATTGAGAATAATGGGTCAATTTGTGGGAATTTAAGGACAGAAAATGTAGACATGAAGAAGTTGGATTTATATCCCCCCTTTCTGTCCTGTAAGAAGAAAAAGAAGAGTTTGGATTTATATCCCCCCTTTCTCTCCTGCAGGAGACTCAAAGGGGCTTACAATCTCCTTGCCCTTCCCCCCTCACAGCAAACACCCTGTGAGGTGGGTGGGGCTGAGAGAGCTCCAAAGAACTGTGACCAATCCCAGGTCACCCAGCTGGCGTGTGTGGGAGTGCACAGGCTAATCTGAATTCCCCAGATAAGCCTCCACAGCTCAGGCGGCAGAGCTGGGAATCAAACCCGGTTCCTCCAGATTAGATACACGAGCTCTTAACCTCCTACGCCACTGCTGCTCCTCAAAGGGCTGAAAATCTCCTTTCCCTTCCCTCCCCCCTCTCCCAACAACAAACACCCTGTGAGGTAGGTGGAACTGAGAGTCCTTAGAGGAACTGTGACTAGCCTAAGCTCACCCAGCTGGCATGTGTGGGACTGCACAAGCTAATTTGAATTCCCCGATAAGCCTCTGCAGCTCAAGCAGCAGAGCGGGAAATCAAACCCGGTTCCTCCAGATTAGAGTGCACCTGCTCTTAACCACTATGACACACGCCTGTTCAGCAAGAAATTGTGGCTTCTTTGGGGAAATATCTCAGACCAAGCCCCACAGAAAGATCTTTATGGGGAAAAAAATTGTTTAGGGTTACACTAGAGGGCAGTTCTGGCTGGTTCGGTGTTCAGGCAATTCCAGGAACATAATTACTGCCTCTAAACTTCTGAAAGAACTTCTAGCAGCTGAACGTGAAGTGCACGATTTACCAGCCCCTGACACCTGTGAGACAGCGATAAATCTTTGGACAGGTTGAGACATCGTCTCCCGCAGCAGCACTGCCATCCTTGTTACAGGAACAAATTAGACAATCCTCAAGTGGAGACGCGCCTTCAAACACCCCAGCAGGAAATATTCTTTGGTCGAAAGAGCTCACAGGTACAGTGCAGACCAGTTTCAGTCACTTATAAGGCACCAGTGAGCGATTCAGGATTTGGAAACCAGTGAACAGAGGGTTCCCAGAAGGAAGGCATCGTGCACTACACCCATTTCCTAGAACAGTGGTGGCGAACCTTTTCGAGACCGAGTGCCCAAATTGCAACCCAAAACCCACATATTTATCGCAAAGTGCCAACATGGCAATTTAACCTGAATACTGAAGTTTTAGTTTAGAAAAAATGGTTGGCTCCGAGGCATGTGTTACTCAAGAGTAAGCTTGGTGGTAGTGGGTGGCTTTGCTTTGAAGCAACCGTGCAACTCTTCCAATGGGTGAATCACGACCCTAGGAGGGTTTACTCAGAAGCAAGCCCCATTGCCAGCAACTGAGCTTACTCCCAGGTAAAGGATCGCGCTTTAGTTCTTCGCATGAAAATCAGTGGGGTTTAACAGTGCTTAACAGGGTTACCTACACTGCTTCCCCAAAACTAGGTCTTAGGTTTCATGCTAATAATCGAGCCCAGTGGCCTGGGCCAGCCTAGGTGTGTATGGGGGGGGGGGGGGGGCACTCTGTTCGCGCGTGCCCACAGAGAGGGCTCTGAGTGCCGCCTCTGGCACCCGTGCCATAGGTTCGCCACCGCTGTCCTAGAACGTGAACACCAAATTCAAATTTGACGGAAATGGCACCACAGTTGGGTAAACCCTAGTTTAGGAAACTGAACTTCAGTTTTGATTAAATCAGTGCATCAAAAACAGCCAGCCTGTTTTCACTGATACAAACTACTACTGCTGCTACTTCTTCTTTCTATAAACTGTTTCTATTTCCCAAGCTTTGAGGGCAAGCATCTTTGTATTCCAACCAGTTTGCCCACTTCTAAAAAGATGCAAGGAAAAGGCCACGTTGAGCTTTGAATATTAACTTACGAGAGATGTCTTGACGAAACAGGGCAAAAGAGATGGCAGCGTCAGAACGAAGAGAAACCAAGCCTGGAATGCTGGCAAAACTGTTGTGGTTGCTTAGCTACAGTCAGTGAGGACATCTGTTTCTTAAAGCTACATCTGTTTCTCTTTTATTATGAGGGGGTTAACCTCCCCCCCCCCAACCCCAGCATATTTTTTTTGTTAGCTTTCAGATTTTTCTGCAAACTTGGAGGGTTTTTAGCTTAGCAGAAAGTTAGCCTTGGTTTGTCCATGGCTCCAGTTTCTGGATTTCCGCCACCTTGAGAAGTAAACATATTGAGTTTTGCTTGTTTGTTTAAGAGGAGAAACGGGGGAGTGTTTCAACCCTCCTCTGTCCCAGCTACAGTTTGAAGGGGTATTCTTTAGGGCCGGAAACAGCAGAGCACAACTGCTTGATCCCAGATTTTGCCTCGAAATCTTCTACGGAGCTTCTTGGGATTCCAAAGAACACTCAGAAGAAAAGGCAGCAAGAATGCATTTTTGCTTCCTGTTAACATTTATTAATGACACCAAACAAAAAGATCATCTGCATAAAAAAGAATCACAGAAATATGGCAGCATCTCTCAAAGGCAGATCAACCAAAGCACAGTTTTTACCCATTAACGCCACTATTTGATTTCTTAAAGCTAAAAAGAATTTTGCAGAAAATGCTGTAAAATTATTTCTTTAACGTATATCCCAATTTCCCTCTAACTGGGACTTGAAATGGCTTACAACCACATTGCCCCCTCTCCACCTTTTTTTCACAACAGCCTTGTAAGGTAGGCTAGTCAGTGATATTGGGACAAGCCCAAGGCTTGTCCCTGAGCTTCCAAGGTAGAGCAGGGATTCAAATCTGGTTGTCCCAGGTCCTAAGTCCAATCCTGTAACCACGATGCCACATTGGCCACTAGTGAGACTCGACATTTTCCACACTGATTTCAGTACAAAACATATTGTATTTTGGGGGCAATTTGGTGCAACAGGCTCATGGCTAACAACAGAAACAGGATCTCAGGCCTTGCTCCATCAGAGAGATCTTTTAATTGGCAGGACGTGACAACCACACAGGCGACACAGACAGAGACACACTCTTGCTAAGACTCTCAATGACTTTGCCGTAGGCGGCTGCAGAAACACAAACTGTTCCAGTTCAGAGATGGGCAGCTGTAAGCTCCGTCTTTCCTCCACTGGTTTCCACCTGGATCAGACTCCCCGAGCCCGGCCGGTTCTTCCCAGTGGCCCAGTCATAAAAGGTGCTGTGGAAACACACACACACACACACACAGGCTGCGTGAATCAGTGCCATGTCAATCAATCAATCAATCTTTATTTAATAGACCCAGCATAAGGTAAATAAAATCTGACTGAAAATTACTGGTAAATGTTTTAAAATGGTAAATATATCTACCCAGGAAAATCGACTGATCATAAGAAATTGAAAATGAAAAAATATGGAAACATAAAACAATTGGTTTTATTTTTAGGAGCAGCAGTGGCGTGGGAGGTTAAGAGCTCGTGTATCTAATCTGGAGGAACCGGGTTTGATTCCCAGCTCTGCCGCCTGAGCTGTGGAGGCTTATCTGGGGAATTTAGATTAGCCTGTACACTCCCACACACGCCAGCTGGGTGACCTTGGGCTAGTCACAGCTTCTCGGAGCTCTCTCAGCCCCACCTACCTCACAGGGTGTTTGTTGTGAGGGGGGAAAGGCAAGGAGATTGTAAGCCCCTTTGAGTCTCCTACAGGAGAGAAAGGGGGGATATAAATCCAAACTCTTCTTCTTCTTGAATAAAAGCATAAATATAAAAAAATAACTAAAAAAACCATTGAAAGGATTATTAAAAACTATTAAACAGGAGGATAGGGTTAAGGGAGTGATAAAATTGGCCAATGCTATGTCTCTAGGTGCACATTCTTATTGATATGGTTAGAGAAATGCAAGCTGGTTCCATTTTTTAAATGCATTTCTTTTTTTCTTTTAAAAAATATGTTTATTTCAACCACAGTGATACAATACAGTATAATTCCGTTTCATTTGTATATCAACAGTTATTACAGTGCATATATATAAACTTTCAGAGAAAATTAATATTAACTGTAGAGCAGTGTACCAAACGCCAAAAGATAGAGAAATAAGAAATTAGAAAATAAGAGAAAAAATAACAAAGAAAAAGAGAGAAAAGAAAAAGAAAGAGAAAACAAAAACAAAAACCCCAGGAGAGGGGGGACTTCCAATTTAAGAGCGATCCCTTATAAGGGATTGCATTATTACCTTAAAAAATATAGCACTTGCTATTTTTTTCCCGTATATTCATAAGTTAATTGTTATTTAACATTGAAGGTACAATAATAATTTGTTTGTTCCATATCTAACTTGTACAAAATCATTTAAAGGTCACCAAGTTTCTAAGATTTTTAAATGCATTTCCATTTTTGACAGGGCGCCCCAGTGCCTGGTTACCCTTGGACTGAGAACAGCACAATAAACACCTTACCCAAGGCCATTCAGACATTATTAAGCACGAAATTGTTAAGCAAGAACTACATTCAGACATGACTTTTAGCTGGCACTATCCTGGGATGCGCACAAATCTGATTGCTGTTTCTCGAGACAAAACTAGCTGCGATTAACCCACAGCCATCGACCATCACCATTCTAGACAGGGCGGTCCAGAATCCCAGCACCAAAGTCAGAGACTTCCCTGCTCCTATCAGTCTCCAAAAGATCTTTCTGGGACCTTAGACCCATTTGATCCTGAGTTTGATGGCTTAAGGGCAAAACCAGTTAATAGACAGTTGGAAAAATATAAAGATTGAGAAATATATGGAGTTGGAAAGAAAAGTGATATTGAAATGGTATAGAACACCAAAACAACTAGCATATATGATTAAAGGACTCAGTCCTAAATGCTGGCACTGCGGAGATCAGGAGGCATATTATGGCCATATGTGGACGGAATGTATAGAAGTGAAAAAATTTTGGACAACCGTATTGTTATATACCGAGAAACTGGTGAAGATTAATATTGGGATAAATAATGATTTAATGTTCATGGGTGTAATGGAGGATAGAAGGGTAGATAAAAATATAGCTACCCTGTTTCCCCGAATATAAGACATCCCCTAAAAATAAGACATAGTAGAGGTTTTGCTGAAGTGCGAAATATAAGGCATCCCCCGAAAGTAAGACATAGCAAAGTTTTTGTTTGGAAGCATGCCCGACCGAAAGACAGAACTTACAGAAAAAAAATAAAGACATCCCTGAAAAATAAGACATAAGCATCTTTGGGAGCAAAAATTAATATAAGACACTGTCTTATATTTGGGGAAACACGGGTATATGTATAAAATAATGATCAAAGCAGAACATGCAACAATAGCTTTAGGCTGGAAAGAAAAGAAAAAAATGGACAATCCAGAAATGGTTGGAATACATCTGGGAACAAGTGACACTGGACATTTTCGAAATAATAACAAAAAATAAACTGTGGCAAGATAAACAGAGCGAAATCTTGAAGATATGGACTATATATGTGGACTGGATGAAAGAAGCTGGAGTCAATGAGGAGATATGGGAGAAGAGATTACAAAGAATGAACTTACTGCTGTTTGATAAAACTATGAAGAAAATACAGGGGGGAGGGGGAAAAGGGGAAAAATGTATTGTTTGAAAACAAATGAAGAAGAGTATTAATATAAAATGGAATATTCAAATGATACAATTAAAAATTATTTTTTTTTTAAAAAAAGGGCAAAACCAGGAACATGTTTTCCGGCTATGTGGCTCCAGCGTTCGTCTTAAAGGCAATAAGTCCTGCAAGCAGAACACATGACTGCTGTCCCGGTTTCGGCAAAGCACTGAAGCCACTTGAATGCCATTGGAAATACGTTTGCTTTCATCCCCAGCGGATATGGACCAATATGCACCTGGGAGATTTTTTTTGCAGTACAGTAAACATTTATTAGGGCATAAATAATTCTGCATACAGTATGTTTGTATGATAAACAACAATACAACAAGGAATCCAATACACTAAGTTAGGATAAATTATACACAAACTTTCTGGAGACCTATTGTGATATCCATATGCTAATTAAAACCGATTTGAATGACTTCTCGTGTTTATTACAATGGCTTGAGCCTCAGACATTAAATCAATGTAATTTAGATTATCTGATACATCGAGGGGCACATTTTAGTACAGTCTTTGAGATATTGCTTCCGCTAGATATGTAGCGACCCTAAAGGTTATCTCAGAAGATGCATCACTAAGTAAATACTTCACTACATAAGCCAAAGGCAAATTTGTTTTAGCTTTAATAATCGGGGTTATATAGTGACTGCGTAGTGCAGAGTGTAGCTGACATTCTAGGACCGTGGTGGCGAACCTTTGGCACTCCAGATATTATGGACTACAATTCCCATCAGCCCCAATTGGCCATGCTGGCAGGGGCTGATGGGAATTGTAGTCCATAACATCTGGAGTGCCAAGAGTTACTCCCTGGAAAGGATATGCTGTATTGTATCCACGGCATTTTCAGACCATGGGCATAGTCTGTCAGCGAATAAAACACCTTGAAACCAGGAAGATTTTCAAGGTGCAGGCAAAGCCCCGGGTGAGGAGGCCTGTTTACTCACTCCGCAACGAAATCTAAAGGTGTCCAGGAACTGAAGTCTGCGTCAGGCATAGATTTCCGGTTCATCGGGGTATCCAAGGTAACCCTGGGAAGGAGAGAGATAAGTCCCTTGTTTGTCTGCTGACGCATCTGATAAGCCTGCCCTGCATTTCTACGGAACAAGCAGTACAAGAGGAGACCGAAGATTTTTTGAATCCTGTACATCTTCGAACAGCACGCATCTTATTTCTTTAAGATCTTACCTTTGTGTTGCCTAAAAAGATACTGTATAAACAAGGAAGTTCCCACAAAACAAGGTGCCTTCGACTCTTAGGTGTTTCTTATTTGCACGAAGAGAAAAGCTGCACGCTTCACAGGTGTGTGTGTGTAAACACAAACCCCCCAAACCCCCGTGGAAAATCCCTAGCGACGAAACAGCGACAACTGCATAGAGCAGCGGTTCTCAACCTGTGGGTCGCGAACTCTTTGGGGGTCGAACGACCCTTTCACAGGGGTCGCCTAAGACTATTGGAAAACACAGTTAGGAAGTAGCAACGAAAATAATTTTATGGTTGGGGGTCCCCACAACATGAGGAACTGTATTAAAAGGTCGTGGCATTAGTAAGGTTGAGAACCACTGGCATAGAGTAAGCTAGGAGGGCAAAGGCGGGGGGGGGGGGGGATCCCAGATTATACATATGTGTGTGTAAACAGTATACATATGTGTGTGTAAACACAATGTGTGTCATTTTGTGTCATTTTGTAATGCGTAATGTGTCATTTTGTCCTGCACACCCCAGATTTGCACTGTGCACAAATGTAGGATGGGAAGAAATAACATCTCAGAGACTGGGGGGGGGTGGGAGGAACCCCACAAACAGGATCTTCACCGAGGTTGCAAAAAATAACGTGTGTGCGACAGAAGCCAGTGTGCAGATGTTTAACTCTTGGTATATTTACGGGAAAACAGAATCTCCGGAGAGGGCCAACAGTGTCTTGTGACGGGAACAGTGTGAACGGAACCAATTAAACTCGCCCCACCCAGCCACTGCTCTTGAGAAAAACGACAATAATGACCATATTGTTAAATTCGTGGCATCTTTCCACTCCACTAAAAAGTCCCTCATGTTCTATCCTTTCCCGACAGAGGGATTTCTGAACGTTCTTGCCATTTGGAGTACATTGTTCAGCTCCACGATATCCTTTCTGGAATGGGGCAACCAGAACATTATACATTGGACTGGATCATGCGGATCCATTCTGCCAGTAGAAGCGCTTTCCTCCGTCACGAGTCTTTTAGAGATGGAAGATGCCTTCCACCAGAGCAAAGGGTGTCTGCTAGGGGAGCAGATCTACAGGAGCTATGATGGTATTCCAGATGTACATAAAGATCGATACAGATGGTGGAGGCCAAGATCACTTACGGGAGAATGGCCACTACCGTAGATCCTGAGGGCAGGCCACTGTTCGCACCAGACAAGCTCTGACACAGCTGATGGACGGCTCCTTTGGCCATGCCGTAGCCAATCATTCCTATGGGGAAAGGATGGAAAAATCACTCTCGCCCACAAACGCACTGAACTCAGGCAGGAAAGACAGACTGGTCTTAGAATTTTATAACACATCAGTAGAATGATCTAAAACATTTTCCTGTCATCTCCACAGTTTATGCTCTTGAACACAAGAGCGCACGCGAGTTCAAATGCAAACTTACTCCATGGTAAGTCAAGGGCAGACTAGTCAGATATCCTGCTGCGATCTGCAAAGCTTTCCAGTGCTCGGTGGCTGGACTCCCAGGCCTTGCTTAGCTCCTTGTCTGCCCCCTCCCCCACCCCCCCACGACTAGAATATATTAGTCAAGTCTGCCCAGTTAATATAACTCATGCCCGCTGCAGAATTCAGAAGCAGAAGCAAGCCTTTATTGGCATAGACAACAGTACAACAATAATAAAAAACGGATTAAAAAGCATATACAATACAGGAAATAAATGTTAGGTCGAAGGAAATCTACTGGCGTTTGATAATTTCCAGGAGAAAGTCTGCCACTATCATACAGAGAGAAGGGTCAGGGCTGTCCAACAAGTAGTGTAATCTAATTAAATTGGGGAGATCGGGTAAATGTAAAGGACTAAGATTCACATACTTGGATCTGATTTCCTTGAATCTGATTGGTGAGCCAGAGGTTCAACTGAGCCATCGTTACATGGGCACAACCTTTTAGCCTTTTCTTGCTTATTAAATCTGCCATGCAACAAGGCAGAAGGCATAACATTAAACCTGGCAAGCATTATGGCTCTCCTTTGAGCAGGGTTTATTAAGCAATACAGGTAGTGTGCCAAGTGGCCCCGTTCAACTGGGAGAGAAAAATACAGGGGGGAGCACGTTTTCTTGGCTGCGGTGATTAGGGTAGAGAACTCTCTATCCAATAGTTGACCATTTAATTTCCTATAAGCTTCTGAATAGGACAAGGGGGGCTGCAGAATTCAGGGTTTCTGGATACTGAATACAGATAGCCTGGGAGGACTTTACAGGGGGAAGTCTGCTGTTCACAAACCTTCCTCTGTCAGGTATGAGTTAAAAAAATCCACCAGGCTGATGATACAGTCCATTGCAGAAGGTCTGCAGAGGTCATCGGCCTTTGGAACAAGGCAAGCTCAAAGCAGAAGTCAAAGTCCAGAGGGCCACTCTTTGAGGCTACCCTATTGCAGCTAACTCTGTGGAAAGCAAATAACAGCAGCTCAATCCAACCCTCTCTCTTTTTCCAAGCACAGCCTGGTCCCCCTTGGAGCCTGGTGAAGGTTAGCACAGAAACGCCTCCAAAACATTTTCTCCGCATCTTGCTGCTTTCAAATAAAGAGGCTGCTGTTTCACCCACAAGGATCCTGGTGGCGTAGGAGGTTAAGAGCTCGTGTATCTAATCTGGAGGAACCGGGTTTGATTCCCCGCTCTGCCGCCTGAGCTGTGGAGGCTTATCTGGGGAATTCAGATTAGCCTGTGCACTCCCACACACGCCAGCTGGGTGACCTTGGGCTAGTCACAGCTTCTCGGAGCTCTCTCAGCCCCACCCACCTCACAGGGTGTTCGTTGTGAGGGGGGAAGGGCAAGGAGACTGTCAGCCCCTTCCAGTCTCCTGCAGGAGAGAAAGGGGGGATATAAATCCAAACTCTTCTTCTTCTTCTCCTCATATCACAGTTGCGTGACATGCCAGGGAATCTGGAAGCGGCTTTTCTCGAGCAGGGCTAATCAAAGACCCAAACAACGATCACACCCCAGAACATTTGCAAAACGTTGTATTTTACCTGGCGTCCCCGCTAATGCTGCTTTCGCCCCCGTCAGGGTCAGCAAGCCGCCTTCCTTCAGGTGTTTTGTAGCCAAGTGGCTGGAGATGGTGGATGTCCAGACGCTCTGCTTCCACATCAGGTCACTGTTTTTGTATAAAGCTGGGGGATAAGGACATTGCAGATGGTCACGCCGGCGTATTTAGAGGGGGGCAAGCCGGGGTGTGAGCCCCGGGCGCTACTTGCCTAGGGGCACCCAGGTTGCTCCTTTGCAAAACAGGAAGCCGCCACCACTCAGAGGGCTGGTCTACCTTTCACTAAGCAGCAATGGGCAGAAATGGCCTGTCTATCAAGTCTTAACAGTGGGTAGACCAGCCCTCCAGATGGGCAGATCCTTTGAGCACCAGTGTACAAAGTCCCCAACCACACTTTCTCCCCATGGCAGTGAGCATGACCGCCATATAGATTATACAGATCTACAGCAACATGTTCGTTATTGGCCAGCTGTTGCAGGGAAGTCCCTTTTTCTTTTCTTTTGTGTGTTGCACCTGTGCAGCTATGCAGGTGAAGCCGACTGGATTATGGGACAATCGGCGTGGCTGTGGAGGATCGATTCTGTAGGCCTGCGCAGCTGCACACGTGTTGCAGAAAATAAAAGAGAGAGAAAAGCGTCTCCAAGTGAAGGTGCGAAAGAAACCCGGAACCAGGGGCTCCAATCGCTGCTTGAACGGGTGAAGGGCGCACATGCAAAAGGGAGAAAGGAAAGAACATAAGAACATAAGAACTAGCCTGCTGGATCAGACCAGAGTCCATCTAGTCCAGCACTCTGCTACTCGCAGTGGCCCACCAGGTGCCTTTGGGAGCTCCCATGCAGGATGTGAAAGCAATGGCCTTCTGCGGCTGCTGCTGCTGCTGCTCCCGAGCACCTGGTCTGCTCAGACATTTGCAATCTCACATCAAAACGGGTTCCTTTATTATGACCGCAACCTGTTACACATGTGCTGTGCAGAACCCGCCTGGAAACATCATGGAAAAACACCTGGAATTGATTTCAGACTTATATGCTAGCTTTCTGGATTTTAATTGAAAACAGACACCAAAACCAGATTTCCTCCCCCGCCCCCTTGCCTACAATGTGCTTTGATCTCTCAAAATGGCAGACAGAACTGGATACATCTAACACTCGCTGGAAACTTGTTGCGAAACCCTCACACGGAAGCGGTTTTCACCAGCAGGCTCTCAGCTGTTCAAAAGGGATATACATCTGGCACAAACACTCCTGCTCGCGCTAACACTGTGTCGGGTTTTAAACATGGCGCATGCTCAGGCCTCAGAAACTCATTTAAAAATGCCACCAAGGATAATATCAGCCTAATGGGGCTGAGGTTAGCTGATCCCAAATCCTCCATGTCGAGCAGCATTTTGCAAAAGAAAGCGATCTTCCTCCCGACGGGTCAGGTTTTCTAATGAAGGGCACTGTCCAGTTATTAAGACGTTTCCAGCGATCAAGCCAACGTGCTCAGGCTGATAAATCTGCAAATTTACACATGCCATTCCCGTTACGTAGCAAATTCAAGTGAGAGATTAAGTGTGTAGAACCTCTCTGCTTCTTATAATGTGTGTGTGTGTTGCAGGGGGGGGGGATCTCTTCGTAAAGCAAAGCTGAGGACACTCCTTGTTAACCATCCCCTGATAAATATGGTCAGAAGGCATGAAAAATGTATATTGGGTCTAGATTCAGATCAGAGGCCCTCAGTGGGTCATCTTGATGTAGAATCATAGAATCATAGAGTTGGAAGAGACCCCAAGGGGCATCATGTCCAACCCCCTGCAATGCAGGGACCCACAATCAAAGCACTCCCGACATATGCTGGTCCAGCCTTTGTTTAAAAACCTACAAAAAAGGAGACCCCACCACTCTCCGAGGCAGTGAATTCCACTGTTGAACAGCCCTGACGGTCAGAAAGTTCTTCCTAATGTTTAGGTGGAATCTCTTTTCCTTCACCTTGAATCCATTACTCTGTGTTCCAGTCTCTGAGGCAGCAGAAAACAAGCTTGCTCCCTCTTCGACATGACATCCCTTCAAATATTTAAACATGGTTATCATGTCACCCCTTAACCGGCTCTTCTCCATACTGAACATCCCCAGCTCCCAAAGCCTCTCTTCATAGGCCATAGACTCCAGACCCTTTACCATTTTGGTTGCCCTCCTCTGCACCCGCTCCAGCCAGTCAATATCCCTCCGGAACTGTGGTGCCCAGAACTGTACACAGTATTCCAGGCCCTTATATAAAGCCGTGAATTAGACTTCCGCGCGGCGATACTGTGTTCAGTTCTGAGGTACCACATCTCAAAAAGGATATCGAGAAGAGATAGAAAAGATGCAGAGAGAGAAGGAACTGCAATGAAGAGTTCGATTGAAGGATGAGGAGCACCTTCCCTATGAGGAGAGGCTGCAGCGTTTGGGACGCTTTAGTTTGGAGAGGAGACGTCTGAGGGGGGATATGATTGAAGTCTATAAAATTATGCATGGGGTAGAAAATGTTGACAGAAATGTTTCTCTCTTTCTCACAATACTAGAACCAGGGGGCATTCATTGAAAATGCTGGGGGGAAGAATTAGGACTAATAAAAGGAAACTCTTCTTCACACAATGTGTGATTGGTGTTTGGAATATGCTGCCACAGGAGGTGGTGATGGCCACTAACCTGGATAGCTTTAAAAAGGGCTTGGACAGATTTATGGAGAAGTCGATCTATGGCTACCAATCTTCATCCTCCTTGATCTGAGATTGCAAATGCCTTAGCAGACCAGGTGCTCAGGAGCAGCAGCAACAGAAGGCCATTGCTTTCACATCCTGCACGTGATCTCCCAAGGGCACCTGGTGGGCCACTGCGAGTAGCAGAATGCTGGACTAGATGGACTCTGGTCTGATCCAGCAGGCTAGTTCTTATGTTCTTATGTGAGGTCTAACCAAGTGAAGTATCTTAAGAGTGCATCTTCTCAAAAACTCATAATACATGAAGTTGAACTTAACTATACCTTAGACTATCTTACATAGCAAACCTGATGCAAGTTTTAAGCCTGTTGGGCTTTCATTGGAGTAACTGGGTCCAGGAACCGGTGTTAGAGGCTCAAATTGTGAGCTTAAACCTATACCAGTCTCCGGGACAGATGCATAAGGAAGGAAGCAACACTACCTGACAGCACACAGAGTTGCTTCAGTCACACTCATGAACGTGCAGCTCACATTTAGCTTTGGCGCTGCCTCCAGCCCATCCACCGGCTACGCAAAGGATGGCGTCCACCTTCTTTTCTCCCAACAGCTTCCCGACGTCTTCGGTCACCTTGAAACGGATGAAGGTGAAGATGTTATGAGAAAGCTTCCCGAGGAGCACGCACTAGAGTTTGGAAGCATCTAGACCAGTGGTGCCGAACCTTTGGCACTCCAGATGTTATGGACTACAATTCCCATCAGCCCCTTCCAGCATGGCCAATTGGCCAATTGGCCATGTTGGAAGGTGATGATGGGAATTGTAGTCCATAACATCTGGAGTGCCAAAGGTTCGGCACCATGGATCTAGACTCAACACAACGATTCACTCTAAGCTCAAAGAATTGTCCCACAATCTGTAAAATGGGAACTGCTGCCTCAATCTGCCTCAGGGCTGTGCAGACAAGGGAGGGGGCGTTCAATCAACCCCCATTCAGTTTTTTCTGTTTGAAACCTGGTTCCCTGATTTGTCAGCAGAGCTTTAAAGAAGAAAAAGAAAAATATTCTTCTCCTCCTCTTCCCCCCACCCGCCCCAAGTAAATGCTAGTAACAAAGCAGGAAGCCCGGCTCCAAATAGCAAAAAACAGCCTAGATTTTTCCTTCCTCGTATAGCCCAAGTTAAATTGAGGCTCCACAAGTCTTCCTTTACACCAGGGGGTGTCCAACTCTGGCGCTTCAGATGTTCATGGACTACAATTCCCATCAGCCCCTGCTGGCGGGGGCTGGTGGGAACTGTAGTCCATGAACATCTGACGCGCTAGAGTTGGACACCCCTGCTTTACACTCTATGGACGGGATCTTTGTCTCCTGTTCGAATCCCTTGCAAGGTGGTGGAGCTGCTTCCGGGCTGACCCATTTCAAGTTGCAGGTGAGGCTCACGTAATTTATTAGACACATTTTTTAAAAAATTCTGCACATAGCAGGTCAAGAAGGATGGAATCTTTCTCTAACCCACAGGAGTCAAACTCGCGGCCCTCCAGAAGTTATGGACTACAATTCCCATCATCCCCTGCCAGCATGATGCTGGCAGGGGATGATGGGAACCATAGTCCATAACATCTGGAGGGCCACGAGTTTGACACCTATGCTCTAACCGACTCTTCTATTCGTTTTTATATGAAAAGAATTTTCAGGGGCAGGGCAGCAAAAAATATGTTTAAAATCTGGCCAATGATGCTGCTTGAATGAACTGTCCAAGATCAGTACCACAGGTAAAGACTGGAGTTTTTTTCTTTCTGTGCTGTGACTGAAGAAGAAGAAGAAGAAGAAGAAGAAGAAGAAAAAGAAGAAGAAGAAGAAGAAGAGGAGGGGGAGGAGGAGTTCAGATTTATATCCCCCCTTTCTCTCCTGCAGGAGACTCAAAGGGGCTTACAATCTCCTTGCCCTTCCCCCCTCACAACAAACACCCTGTGAGGTGGGTGGGGCTGAGAGAGCTCCGAGAAGCTGTGACTAGCCCAAGGTCCCCCAGCTGGCGTGTGTGGGAGTGCACAGGCTAATATGAATTCCCCAGAGAAGCCTCCGCAGCTCAGGTGGCAGAGCTGGGAATCAAACCCGGTTCCTCCAGATTAGATACATGAGCTCTTAACCTCCTACGCCACTGCTGCTCCACTGCTTCTCTCAACACCCAGAGTATCCCAAAAGTGAGGGAAATACTTTTTCTTGACTGCAGCTCAGGGCTGCAGCTCAACCATTTAGTAGGCAGATTCTCCCAAGAGTAGAAATAGAGTCATGAGAAAAGCTTTCAAAGTACCTAATCCTCTTCAGAAAAACCGGCAAAGGCTACGCAAGCATCTCCCTGACTTTATTGTGATTACTTCAATAACCAATAATAAAACAGGTCTTCTTTTAATGGATGGATGTTGTTTCTATTGTGTTTTTCATGTTTTATTTATATTGCAAGCCACCTTGAGCTCTGCAGTGGCGCGAGGCAGCAAAACCGATGTTGTCAAGAACGACAACAAATCAGTTGTTTGGCGGGAGGTCAGTTACCTGCTCAGCTTGCTCCACAAAGGAATCGCTCATTTTCACAACGATGTTGGCACTGGCTTCTTCGTTCTCTGTTAAGTCAATGCTGGCCACCCACTGATAAAACAAAAAAAAAAGCAGGCACACAAGATATTTTAGGATTTCTAAACAGCCAACAGGATCAGAGCCAATAGATTTGCAGGCAAGATTTGTAGGCAGGTGAAAAGGGGTCCGTTCTATGGCTGCAAACCGCCCCTCATGCCTTGTTAGCAGGAGACCATTCCCCATTTCCAACCTCTATGGATATCTGGCATTCATTCATTCATTCATTCATTCATTCATTCATTCATTCATTCATTCATTCATTCATTCATTCATTCATTCATTCATTCATTCATTCATTCATTCAGCCTTTATTTGGCATAAACAGTATAAAATCACATCAAAATCGCATCAAAATACAAGCTTGCAACATATAACAAATGAAGCTGATTCATACATACTGTTGCTTATGGGATATTTCCAGCAGAAAGTTCGCAGCCATTTCACAGAATGTAGCATCAGAATTATTTAATAAGAACAATAGTCTGCTTAGTTCATCCAGTTCGCTAGGTATCATAGAAAGCAACCTAGAGTATTTGACTCTAATACTTGGCGATTTAGGACAACGGAATAATTGGTGAGTTAATGTTTCTAATTGATTTGCACCACATGAACACACCCTTTTGCACGTTTCTGGATTGTTATATCGACCTCGTAGGATGGCAGAAGGGAAAACATTGAAGCGAGCGAGTAAAAATACTCTTCTCTGATCTGGATTGGTCAGATAGGAGGCCATTCTGTTATGTTGTAAGGGGATTGATAGATGTAAAGGTGAACAAGTTTTCCTCGCTGATATCTGGCATTTAAATTTAACCCCCTAGTTCGATTTTGCAGAACAGCATCTGGCCAAAACACACCGGCACGGGGCCAGCGGTCTGCCTGAATATGGTCTGGGAGGCCTAAGAGCAAATTCCAATTCATCCAGGAACTTTGCTAGGTGACTGCGAGCAACTCTCCCTCTCTCTGCCTAGCCTACCTCACAAGGTTGTTGGGGTGAGGATAACATGGAGGAGTGGGGAACGAGGAGCGCGTAGCAGGCTCAGCGACAGAGCTGCATCGCGTGCCGAAGGTCCCAGATTTAACAGGCAGTTCCAAGAAAGGACTCAGCACTAGGCGATGTTGACGTACCGCTGCCCAAGACTCCGGCTTGCAGCTGCCAATCAGAGAAGTCAACGCATTCTAAGGTGGGTGCAGCTGCGTTATGAATGCTCCCCAAACCCTTCCTGGGGAAACTCAGCATCAAAACATACTAAAGTAAACTCACAATAAAACAGAGTCCAGTGCAGCTGAGCACACACAGAGCCTCCTCCTATTGAATTAGATCAGGGGTGGCCAACCTATGATGCTCCAGATATTCCTGGACTACAATCCCCATCAGCCCCTGCCAGCATGGCCAATCTTCACAGCCTCAAGCACAGCCCTTTCACAGGAACCACAGCCAGTGGTGGGATCCAAAAATTTTAATAACAGGTTCCGATGGTGATGGGATTCAAACAGTGGCGCCGCCGCACACACGCACCTCCAGTCCCTATTGAGCGGGGGCCTTCAAACTATGGCCCCCCAGATGTTCATGAACTACAATTCCCATCAGCCCTGCCACTAGGCCATGCTGGCAGGGGCTGATGGGAATTGTAGTCCATGAACATCTGGAGGGCCATAGTTTGAAGACCCCTGGAACTTATTGAGCAAGGAGGTTGCTTTAGTAACCCCTTCTCGGCACTCAGAAAAAATTAGTAACCACTTCTCTAGAACTGGTTGGATCCCACCTCTGCCACAGCCCCAGCCTTAGCTGGAAAGGATGGGGATCGAACTGGGCTCCTTCTGTATGCCAAGCAAATGCTGTGCCACGAAGTCTTCACACCCCCCCCCCAGTTTAAAGACATTTATTCCAGCATGTGCTTCCATGCTCACTTAGCCTCCTGACTTCATTCCTGCTCCGCTATGGCCCCTTCCGCACCTGCAGAATAATGCACTTTCAATCCACTTTCAATCCACTTTGAAGCTGGATTTTACTGTGCGGAACAGCAAAAGCCTCTTTCAAACAATTGTGAAAGTGGACTGAATGTGCATTATTCTGCATGTGCGGAAGGGGTCTATATTTCCCTGCACTCTTTTTTATGGGAGGCAAACTTTTACATCCAGGAAAAACTTTTGGGTGAGATTTTAACTTTCTGCAAATGCGCTGTGAGTTTTGCCAAACTCCCAACCCAACACACCCCCAAAGCTGATCCCACCGGCAGCCCGTCCACGGGGGGGGGGGGGAGTTCGAATCCAGCTTCGAATCCCCACGGGGAAGTTTCCTGGGCGCCCCGGGGCCAGCCACGCACTCTCCGCCTAGCCTACCTCGCAGGGCTGCGGCGAGGATGAAAAGCAGGGCTTGGAGCCGCCGCTGGCTGGGGGCGACAGGTGGGATGTCGAGCAAGGCGACGGCTGGGTGGAGCTCAAGGGCGAAAAAGCCACCCTCTGCCTCCAAGCCGGGGCTCTTGGGTGTGCGGGGGGGGGGGGTGCCTGGGCTGCAAGCGCCCTCCCTGGGGGGCCAAAGCCTTACCCACTGCTTGGCGCGGAAGGCTTGCACGCAGCGGGCGCCCAGCGCGCCCCTGCCGCCGTAGACCAGCACCCGCCCGGCCTCCGACGCTGCCATGACCGACGCCGACGCCGCTCGCTCCTGCTCCCAGGACCCCCCCCCTCGTTCCCCCCCCCCGCCCCAGGCGAGTGGGCGGAGCCCCCGACGCAGAACCGCCCCGCGCAGGCCCGGCTCCCTCCCACCGGCCAACCAACCAGCGCCCCTGCAGCTCCAGCCACGCCGCCTCGCGCTGCGCCCGGCTGCGCCCTCGTGGCGCGCGGAGGGTGGGGGGTCTTGGCACGCGCGGTCAGGGTCGCCCCAGGAGCACAGCTTGGCCGGGGGGGGGCGCTTATTGGGGTGGGGGGAGGCTCTTGCAGGGCGCGCGTCAGGCTCTCGGATGCGGCGGGGCAGGAGGCGGTGATCCTTCGGTTTGTTATGATCGAGGCAGCCGCCTGCTTGAGAGGGATTGAAATGCGGGGCGCGTGGAGGATCTGCTGGGCGCGGCGGCCGGAGGGGAAACGCCATGCGCAGAGGCAGTCTACCTGGGCATCAATCAGGAGATAGAAGGGGGCGTTCCTTCGCTGGCCGCGGCCCACGGCCAACTCTCTGGAGCAAGCAACAAACCCAGGGGCCTAACGAGGCAAACTGTAGCCCTGGGCAAAACTTGAGTTGGATGCCCCCCCCCCTCCCCGCGGCCACTCCACCATGTCCAATTTTTTTTTGCACCAGGACATTGGTGCCTGCAGGGGGTGCATTTTTAGACATATCAGCACCACAATTTCAGCGTATCATCCGGAGACTGTCCTTATGCTACCCCCCAAGTTTGGTGAGGTTTGGTTCAAGGAGTCCAAAGTTATGGACTCCCAAAGGGGGTGCCCCCATCCCCCATTGTTTCCAATGGGAACTAATAGGAGATGGGGGCTACAGTTTTGAGGGTCCATAACTTTGGACCCCCTGAACCAAACTGCACCAAACCTGGGGGGGGGGTATCATCAGGGCAGTCTCCTGATGAGACCCTGAAAGCTTTGAGACTGTGCCTTCAGAAATGCCCCCCCCCCCCAGCCTACAACCCCCATTGACAGCAATACAGGAAACTCAATGCAGAACAAAGATTCTTGCGCAAATTTCTGGGATGTTCCTGCAGGGGGCGCATTTTTGGATGTATCAGTACCAAAACGTCAGGGTATCATCTGGAAACTGTCCTGATGAGACCCCCCAAGTCTGGTGCATTTTGGTTTAGGGGGTCCAAAGTTATGGACCCTCAAAGTTATGGACCCTCAAAGGGGTCCAAAGTTATGGACACCTCAAAGGGGGTGCCCCATCTCCCATTCTTTGCTAAGGCCTGACACCCACCTTCCCTGGTAGGGGGCCCAGTAGCTGGTCACGCCCACCCTCCCGGGGAGGGGGTCAGGGGAGGGGTTAGGATGGGGTGGGGTGGGAAAGAGGCAACCTGGGAGAAAGGCTTGGCCTCCAGGCTCTGTGGTTGGAGTCGGGCCTCCAGAGGAGCTGGATGGCCACTGGATGCTGCGCTGGATGGACTCTCCCAGACCTGATCCCGCACGGCTCTGATGTTTGTCGCTTCCCATGTTCCACCAGTGGTGACAGCAACGGTCACCTTTCCTCCGTGTCCAAAACAGAGCCGATGGACTGTGTCAGCAAGACCCCAGGGGACGTGAAGGCCCAGTGGGAAGGCAAAATGCCCATCCGGGGAACTGCGCCCCAACATCCGGCCGTTCTAGTGGAGGGAAATGGCCAGGCCAACCAGCCCATTTGGTCCCTGAATCCCCACATGATCAAATAAGATGAGCCCCCCCCCCAAAAAAAAGAACGGTTTCCTAGGTTCAAATATCCTATAACAGTGATGGTGAACCTTTTCGAGACCGAGTGCCCAAATTGCAACCCAAAACCTACTTATTTATCGCAAAGTGCCAACATGGCAATGTAATCTGAATACTGAAGTTTTAGTTTAGAAAAAACGGTTGGCTCCGAGGCGTGCGTTACTCGGGAGTAAGCTTGGTGGTAGTTGGTGGCTTTGCTTTGAAGCAGCCATGCAACTCTTCCAATGGGTGAATCACGACCCTAGGAGGATTTACTCAGAAGCAAGCCCCATTGCCAGCAACCAAGCTTACTCCCAGGTAAAGGATCATGCTTTAGTTCTTCGCATGAAAACAGTGGGGTTTAACAGCGCTTATCAGGGTTGCCTACACTGCTTCCCCAAAACTAGGTCTTAGGTTTAATGCTAATAATTGAGCCCAGCAGCCCAGACCAGCCTAGATGTGTGTGGGTGGGGAGGACGACTCTGTTTGTGCCCACAGAGAGGGCTCTGAGTGCCACCTCTGGCACCTGTGGCATAGGTTCGCCACCACTGCCGTAATACAATCATTAAAAAGACCGGAGTAAAAATTAGCACCCTTTCTTGGGCAGAGGGCGCTTAATGGCTTCCTGCAGAAATTTAGCTACACTCTCACACATTTCTTTAGATGAAGCTATTTACTAGGAAGATGAGCTTGGAACTATCAGAGAACTCGGTCTTCTGTCTTAAAATGGGAAACATGCAGCAAATTGGCCTTCGTAATTTATGAACAATGAAATAAGGACACTATAATTAATCCATTAAACAATAGTTATTTTGGAGGGGGAGCACAATCTCAAAAGAGAACCCCTGGCTGCTCGCTTTATGAACAGTGCACTCCTGGGCAGTAGAAAAATAAAACTGTGGGGAAAAACCCCTCTTCCCTGATTTCTTGAGGCAACCATGCTCAGTGGGTTTCTAGGAATGGAGAGCTGATCAAGGGACATGCACGTGTAAAGTGCCATCAAGTCGCAGCCAACATTGGCAACCCAGCAGGGTTTTCAAGGCAAGAGACTAACAGAGGCGGTTTGCCATTGTCTATGACCCTATTCCCTGAAGGTCTCCCATCCAAGCACTAACCAGAGCGGACTCTGTTTAGCTTCTGCAATCTGACCACATCAAGCCAGCCACATCAGGGGCCAGCCAGGTCAGGGCATTGAAGAAACACAGCAAAAAGTTTTCCCAAGGAAAACCAAATTTTTTAAAAAGTGGGAAAAGTAGGAAGGAGAAGAAAGGGTAGAATAAGCACACGTTGAACCAAAGGACCAGGGCAATCCTGTAAAAGAAGAAAGGAAACAAACGCAGAAACATGTCTGCCAGCTCTCATAGAAAACATTCTCTTAGCAATCATGCTTTAGCAAGGATGGGTCATGACAGCACAGGAGGAAATTTTATTTGTTTCTTTGGCTTATAGACCAGCCTGCCCCGCTGGATGGGCTCAGGGCTGCTTACATCAATTAAACTGACACCTTAAAATGGTGGAAAACCTATGGCATGGGTGCCAGAGGTAGCACTCAGCCCTCTCTGTGGGCACGCACGCACAGAGTTCGTCATGTGGGGGGAGCGGAAAATCGGGGGCCCCCCCACATCTAGGCTGGCCTTGCTTCTGAGTAAACCCTCCTAGGGTCGTGATTCATCCGTTTGAAGCGTTGCACGGTTGCTTCACCAAGCTTACTCCCAAGTAACGTGCTCCTCGGAGCAAACTGTTTTTTCTAAACTAAAACCTCAGTATGCAGATTAAATTGCCATGTTGGCACTTTGCAATAAATACTGGTAAGTGGGTTTTGGGTTGCAATTCGGGCACTCAGTCTTGAAAAGGTTCGCCATCACTGTATTACGGTAACTCTTTTCTTTTTAACTCCATGCAGTGTTGTATGATTCCTTTTATTTATTTTAAATCTCTGTATATTTTAAGTTTTTGTATATGCAGAGGTATCCAACTCTGGGGCTTCAGATGTTCATGAACTACAATTTCCATCAGCCCCTGCTGTCATTGTCAATTGACCATGCCAGCAGAGGCTGATGGGAATTGTAGTCCATGAACATCTGAAGCAGCAGAGTTGGACAGCCCTGCTTTATAGCTTGGATGCCAATAAAGCCCTTGGATTGGATGGATTGGATTGGATTGGATTGTTGAATGTAGTATTCTGTTCACTGATACATACTGGACTTCGTCACATTGTTCTGTAATTTTGTAATCTGCCTGGAGTCTCAGTAAGAAAGGAAGACGTGATATATGAAGCAAAATAAAATAAATAGGAAAGGGGCTGCCGTCCGGAGTCCTGCCTGAACCAAAAAGGTGTTGCTGTGGGAAAAAAAATTCCTTAAAGCTTTCCACCACTACCCTTCATTTCACTGGGGCACCTTCCCCTACATCCCAAGCAAAGTAATGCCTGCTTTAGATGACTACACTGACCATCATCCCGAGTAATCAGAGCTCCTTTGACAGACATCTTCAGCTAGGAAATGACGCAAATGTGCATCTTCAAAGTAGACATTGGAGGCTGTAAGAGGGCATCCCTGGAAACAAGCCAAGCGTGTGTTTTTGCAAATATGTGTTCCAGCCTCCTTTGCATCCAGAGGATTCATCTAATGACAAGCCCAGCCTTTCAGGGTGTTTATCTGGTTCCGTTCACGGGTCGTGGAAAGGGAAGGGTCGTCATTTGCCGATTGGTGAACGGTTCTGGGCGAGATGACAGCCATGACCTTTAGAAAAACACCCAGAGAGGGCCGTTGGGTGCCGTGCCGTCAGCCGAATTACAGGGCTCGATTCTAACGTTTTCCTGGTCGCGTGCTCCCTGGCAGTTATGGCTGACTTCTGCAAACGGATCTCGCCTCGAAACATCTTCCAGGTCAGAAATGCATGTCATTTGAATATTTAAAACAAGCAAAGAATTTGAGCCTTTGGATGAAACATTAGTCACGTAACTGACACCAGGTAACTCTTTACAGCACGGCAACCTGCTCCTCTGCACCACCACAAAGCTTTCCTGTGATATTATTGCCGATGCCTGCCAGGAATCTTCCTTTCCATGAGAATGTTCTTCTGTGTTTTTCAACCTGCAGAAGATCGAATGTAGAAGGATGAGTTGGAAGGAATCGGCACCCCGCTGGCGGATGGCAGAGCGCCCCCTGATAGACTCAGCATCGTTCCTTCCTGCCAGGAGGCCCCGAAACATGACTTCCTCAAGCCACTAGGATGCCCGGCCTCTTCAAGCAGACGTTGTTTGCTTTAATTTCTGCATCGAGCTTTGCGTCTTTCATCTTGATCCTGGTTGCCATGGGCACCCCGAAGTGGATGACCGGGAAAATACTTTGCAAGACTGGAGCCGAGCTGGTTAACGCCACGGACCCCGAGCTGATCAAATTCATGGGAGAAATTTACTACGGACTGTTCAAGGGTGGCAAAATGTGGAAATGTGGATTGGGTGGACGGCGGTCCAAATTCACAAGTAAGTCAGACTTTGCTTACATTTCTGGGTCGAAACTTAAGCATGCAGGATGGATTTATAAATGGCGTGAGATTGGAACTCCTGTTCTCTGGGCCTGGTTTTAGTGAGGAGTATTTTTTCTAAAACTGAAATGGAAAATATTTTTAAGCAGTGGCGTAGGAGGTTAAGAGCACGTGTATCTAATCTGGAGGAACCAGGTTTGATTCCCAGCTCTGCCGCCTGAGCTGTGGAGGCTTATCTGGGGGATTCAGATTAGCCTGAACACTCCCACACACGCCAGCTGGGTGACCTTGGGCTAGACACAGCTCTCCGGAGCTCTCTCAGCCCCACCTACCTCACAGGGTGTTTGTTGTGAGGGGGAAAGGGCAAGGAGATTGTCAGCCCCTTTGAGTCTCCTGCAGGAGAGAAAGGGGGGATATAAATCCAAACTCCTCCTCCTCCTCCTCCTCCTCCT
Source organism: Sphaerodactylus townsendi (assembly GCF_021028975.2). Classification (NCBI taxonomy): domain Eukaryota; kingdom Metazoa; phylum Chordata; class Lepidosauria; order Squamata; family Sphaerodactylidae; genus Sphaerodactylus; species Sphaerodactylus townsendi. Next base: position 6,760,733 of record NC_059434.1, read on the forward strand.
CCTCCTCTTCTTCTTCTTCTTCTTCTTCTTCTTCTTCTTCTTCTTCTTCTTCTTCTTCTTCTTCTTCTTCTTCTTCTTCTTCTTCTTCTTCTTCTTCTTCTAAAAACAAATCTGTAAATCAAGCCTCCTCCATGTTGGTGACGCTATTATTATGCACGTGGCGCTAAGGACTCAGTCCCTCCAACTGAACAGAGGGTTTGTTTTAAACAGTTTAATCCTGTTTCGGACTGGTTGGTGCAATTCAATCTCGCTCCGGTGCCAGTGAGTAATAGATCAGCGGCTTCTGTTTTGATGATGATGTAATTAATCTATCTTCGGAGGGGCTGCAATTTCAGGCCTGTTCCATTACAGATAAGCTTCCGGTTTCAGAATTAAGAGAAGAATGACCTTCTTTTTCTTGCGGCTGCTGTTGTGGACGCTAAACATGGCAAATAATGTAAAAGTCTCAAACGCAGAATCGAAGATTTTCGAGGGCAGGGGAAGGAGGAGGGGGGAAAGATTCCGGGTACTGGCAAATGCCTCAACCGCACACAAAACGTGAAGGAGCCTGGCCTATCCAACTCCTTGGCGTTTGCCCAACACCTGGCCCCTGATAATAGGCACGCTCTCTGACAACTTGACTCAGAAGCTGTGAGGAAATGGAGCCCAAGGATTCCCCAGATCCATCTCTGGGCACAGACCTGGGGTGTTATCTTGTATTATGTTAGCAACCAGGCTAGGGTTGCCTCTTCAACCAAAACTGAGGATGCATAAATTCAGCGATTGAAGCTGTGAAGGGGCAAGGGAGATCATTCCACAAACATGAAACCAGGCAGTGGTGGGATCCAAAAATTTTAGTAACAGGTTCCCATGGTGGTGGGATTCAAACAGTGGTGTAGCGCCAATGAGGCTGGGCGGGGCACGACGGGGGTGTGGCCGGGCATTCCGGGGGCGGGGCATTCCTGGGCAGGGCTGTGGCAAGGACGCAGCCGCTGCACTGGTCCTTCAGCGGGAAACGAATGCACGCAGGCGCAGGCTGCCACGCACGCCGGTGCACCTCCTGCTAGACTGCTTCACGTTCTGTGCGCTACTGCAGAGAGGAGGGGTGTAACTAAGGCAAAAATCACGTGGCAAAATCACCAATTAGTAACCCCCTCTCGGAGCACACAAATAATTAGTAACCTACTCTCGGGAACCTGTGAGAACCTGCTGGATCCCACCTCTGAAACCAGGTGTGCAAAAAAATGTGAAAATTAAAAAAAATACATGGGGGGTGGAGTCCAAAACCCCCAAATTATAAAAGAGTCCCTGTACCTTTAAGCAACAGATTCTCTCAGTGGCTGTTGATAGGCAATCACAGATTCCAAGCTTGGATGGTGCTGCAAAAGGCAGGCAGAGGGAGACTTTTCAGGCCTGCCGGTCCTTTGAAGGTGGGTCTCCATGTAGCTGTGACCTGGATCTTTCAGGCTGGCAACCTCTATGGCTGGGAAATGCCTGGAGATTTTGTGGTGGAGTCTGAGTGGGGTACAATTGGGAGGAAGGGAGAGGCTTCAGATGGATATAATGCTGTAGTGTCTGCCATCCAAAGCAGCCATTTCCTCCAGTGGGACAAATCTGTGTCACCTGGAATTCAGATATAATTCTAGGACAGGGGTGTCCAACTCTGGCGCTTCAGATATTTGTGGACTACAGTTCCCATCAGCCCCTGCTGCAATGGCCAATTGGCCATTCCAGCAGGGTAGCCAAGAAAACGTGCTCCCCCCTGCATTTTTCTCTCCCATTTGAATGGGGCCACTTGGCACACTACCTGTATTGCTTAATAAACCCTGCCCAAAGGAGAGCCATAATGCTCGCCAGGTTTAATGTTATGCCTTCTGCCTTGTTACATGGTAGATTTAATAAGAAGGAAAGGCTAAAAGATTGTGCCCATGCAACGATGGCTCAGTTGAATCTCTGGCCCACCAATTACTACACTGTCTCAGATTCAAGGTAATCAGATCCAAGTACGTGAATCTTACTCCTTTACATTTACCCCATCTCCCCGATTTAATTAGATTACTTGTTGGACAACCCTGATCCTTCTCTCTGTATGATAGTGGCAGACTTTCTCCTGGAAATTACTAAACGCCAGTAGATTTCCTTCGACCTATATTGGATATGCTTTTTAATCTGTTTTTTATTACTGTTGTACTGTTGTCTATGCCAATAAAGGCTTGCTTCTTCATTCCAGCAGGGGCTGATGGGAATTGTAGTCCACAAACATCTGAAGTGCCAGAGTTGGACACCTCTGTTCTAGGAGATTTCCACATCCCACCTGGAGGATGGCAACCCTAGGTCTGGCAGCAACCACTGGGTGACTTGATCCTACCCAATTTGTGCAACGTACCTAGACCTAGCTACTTGCTACGGTTCAGGAGCAGCTACCCTATGAAAACCAGTGGGGTGCAGCAGAACTTCAGAGTAAGGCCTGGGAGACCCACACTAGAGTCCTCATCTTGCTACGGAAGATAACTGGGTGATTTGGGGCCAGTCACATATTTTCAGCCTAACCTACTTCACAGGGTTGTCGAGAAGATAAAAAGGAGTGGAGAATAATGTAAGCTGGTCTGACCTCCCCTGTGGAAAAAGGAGGGAGGTATGAATGAAGCAAACAAATAAGAAATATAGCTGAAGGTGCGAGGCCAATAAAAAGCAGGTTGCTGAATGACTGAGAAGAAGAGAATGCGGGAAGTGGAGAGGACGTTGTTCTTTCTGCCTTTCCTATACAGACTCTCTGGAACACATCTTGCTCTCCTGCCCAAAGTATAACAGCTCTAGGCCCGATTTCTCTGCCTTAACCTCTGCTGGGTCCACAGGTCTACCAACACAAAGATGATTCTTCTCCTCGACAATCCTGAGGCTGAAATAACGGAAATCGTAGCCAAGTTTTTGTTGCGCACTTTGAACTAGGTTCCCTCGGCTTCTGTTCGCATTATTTTCACTGTTCTCTACTGGATTTCCCTTTTCCTTTTGTTCCTATGCTGAATATGCCTAATAAAGGTCTCCGTGAGGCCCCTTCCGCACATGCAGAATAATGCACTTTCAATCCACTTTCAATCTTTGAATTTTGTTCAGTCTTTGAACTTTGAATTTTTGCATTTGATTTTAAATCGGTATTCACCGCTGTTTTTAAAAAGGGATTAGTAATTTATTTGTATTGAAGTTTAATTGTTTAGTCCTGTTTGGGTTTAGTTGTATTATGATTTAATTTTGTTGTGCACCGCCCAGAGCCCTTCGGGGATAGGGCGGTATATAAAACTAATCAATCAATCAATCAATCAATTGGATTTTACTGTGCGGAAGAGCAAAGTCCACTTTCTAACAATTGTGAAAGTGGATTGAAAGTGTATTATTCTGCATGTGCGGAAGGGAATCTAGTTAAAGACTAGAACAGGAGAGATACAGGGAGAGGATATGGGAGTTGCCAGGAAGAGGGGAAAAGGAAAGAGTATGGAGAGGGGGATACAAGTCTTTGAGGGCTCCTTAGCAGACAAGTGGCCGGCAGCACGCAACTGGGCTATAGTTTTCCTAGAGAGTCAGAAGAAGCCGAAGATAAGAGGGCCAGATAAAGGTAGGTTGCATGTTTAGTGGGAAGAAGAGAAGGAAGCGGGGGGGGGGGGGGGGGGGTGGGGGCTTTTAAGAAAGGGAAAGGGGAAATGGCGCTGGGAGAAGAGAAGGACAGGCCTCCTCCCGCACGTTCTTGTGGGTTCCTGCTCGTTTGCCAGGGCTTTATCCAGGATGGAAAGCAAAGGCACAGGCCCCTTCCGCAGACGCAAAATAATGTGTTTTCAAACCACACTCACAACTGTTTGCAAGTGGATTTTGCTATTCTGCACAGCTTCAAAGAGCACTGAAAGCAGTTTGAAAGTGCATTATCCTGCATGTGCGGAATGAGCCACAGATTAAATAATCAAGGGGAGCAATTTTCATCTCTCTTGTGTGTGTGTTTGTATGTAAGAGAGGGAGGGAGGGAGGGAGGGAGGGAGGAAGGAAGGAAGGAAGGAAGGAAGTGGGATACTGATGCCTATTTCCTTTTCCTCCAGCAATCATCTCGGACAGAAAGCCCCTGGAACATCTCTCTCTTCCACCTTTCCACTCCTGTTTATTTGTGGCTCCCAGACCTTCCACAATGGGAAACGGGCCTTTAGCGGCAAGCAGGCCGTCAGCTGTAAGCAGGGCACATGCCGGGCCAAGGGAACCGTCCCAGCCTGCTGTCCCCTCCAAGAATCTCTCACTCCCCTTCTCCTTGGCCAAGTGATGGGTGACCAGCAACCTACCACTTTTGTACCTGGTTGCCACAAACTCTCCCTACCTTAGTGTCACTGACCTGCTACAGGGTGCCAGTTCCAGGTGGGGAAACACCTGGAGACTTTGAGGGCGAAGCCTGAGGAGGACATGTTTTTTGGGGGGGAGAGGGACTTCAGGGGGGTATAATGCTATACAGTCCACCTTCCAAAGTGCCGTTTTATGCAGGTGAATCGATCAGTTGTAATAGTGCCACTTGGAGATTGGCAACCCTATCAGAGGTTCGTGCAACACAAGAGGAGGCTCCCAAAACCACCCACGCAACGCTCCTTTTCCTCCTAGAGCCATGGTGGCGAACCTTTGGCACTCCAGATGTTATGGACTACAATTCCCATCAGCCCCTTCCAGCATGGCCAATTGGCCATGCTGGTAGGGGCTGATGGGAATTGTAGTCT